>NC_053170.1:4687245-4987245 GCF_016835505.1 Polypterus senegalus | reverse complement strand
CTCAATCTCCTATTCAGCATAGTGATTTTCATCTCTCTTATCTCAGTCTTTATGCACTCTTTTCTAAACTGTCTTTCACGCCATTATAACTCTCTGTTTTATAGCATCTTTCAAACCTATCATTCATCATCGTGCCTTTCCTATCTATTTATTAATCTCGGTTTTTTTATGTGCTATGTCTCTGTTCCAAACCGTGTAATGCCTTTCATGCAAATCTAGCTTTCTCTTATGTGGCGTCTTTCACGTGATCTCATTGTCATTATAGTGCCTTTCAGATCGTATCAATTCATCTCACTTTTTATGCGCTATGGCTCTTTTTCATGCCCACCTCTGTATGTGTCCCATACTGTAGTCCCCTTCATATTTGCCGAACGGCGCACGCAGACCTACTGAACCCCCAAATCTTCACCACAAACCGTAAACCCCGACCGCTTGTTCGCGTTCACGGCGGGTTTCCCCAGAGTCGCCCCCCGTACAGTCGCGTGTTCGGCCGCCGCATGAAGGCGCACAGCAGCTCCCGTTAAGCCTGCCTGCCTGCCTGCGCTGCCACACGTTTTACCGATGCGCCTTTTCAACAGACGAGTCGTTTCTCTTTTTCGTCGGTTTCGAGAGTAAGTGTGATGTTTTAAATGAGAGTCATGTCTGCATACTCCAGTTTACGACAAAGCGTTTGCATCTCCAATGAGTACCGGCGGTCCCGAGGCCTCCTTTCTTTTTGTTCTGTTCTTATACTCAAAGGCCGACGCGTTTCTTTTCAAACGATTCTTGACTCCGAGCCTAATATGAGATGAAGACGGAGTGGAGCCATTAATGCTCGTCGGACGCCAGAGCAGAGCGCGCAGTTCATGAGTTTCAGTAAGAAAAAGTTAGAAGGCCACTGAGCCAGTTGGATGGCTGATGGCTGACTGGTCCTGAATCTGCGGGCCGGCCGTAATTCTAAGAACTGAACCCCCCGTATAAACTGAGGGTGTACGAGTGGGCTTTTGTAAAAACGCAAACCCTAAACTGTGTTCACTGTGGTCCACCCGCACACCCACCCAGCATTGGATTAACCATAAAGCAAAAGAAGCACACGCTTAGGGCATCAAGGAAAGGGGGCACCACAAAAACTTTCCATTTCCAATAAACCAAACGATGCATTAATGCGAAATAAACATTTTCCATCGTACCCTATACTGCAGATTTAGTTTTATTTCAAAAAATAAAATTGTATTTTACGGTTTATTATTGTTTAGATTTTAGTTAGATATATATGGGGACGCCAACATCTTTTAAGTGCTTATGGCCGCTAATCCGGCCCTGCATCCACCCACCCATGCGGGCGAGCAGACCCTTGCTGTCCGCGTACGTTGCACGGTACGGATGGTCGAATGCGCGCTGGGTAAACAGGAGCTCGCCAGAGTCAACAAATGCACGCCGATTGTCGTGATGACAAAGTCCCGAAGCCCCCCGCTAGCCTTTACTACTTGGAGGATTTCCCAACGAGTGACATTCACTCTGCGCACGGCCGCTTTGTGGAGCCGCTTGGCGTGTTGGATTTATGAGCTCCCTGAAGGCTCAGCTGCTCGTGACAAGCAGCCGCGGCTTGTTGCTTTGCGTTCTTGTGGTTGCAGAGACCACCGCTAACCCCTACTTGCCTTTTCTTTATTCATTTCATGGAAGTCAGGCGGAGAGCACACGCGGTGTCCACTGGCACGCCGATTTTACGGCTTTACGAGCGCACAGCACAGACGGAATCTCCCACCGGCAGGTGGGCTGCAGCACGCGCAGTGCCGGTCATCTTTAACTCGGAAAACTAAACTGCTGCATGAGATAATGGCCGTGGAATGCTTGGCTGACAAGGGAGAGAAGAAGCGGCGCTGTCTAGGAATCGCGTTACAACGAGCCTCTGACCAGTCGCGGCGCTTAAACGAATACACCTTCATTACCGAATGAAAATGCCGCTGGTCCCCAAAATGAGCCCACCTCAGTGTGCTGTTTGCAAGTTCCCCCCGTGTCGTGTCCTCCGAAGAAACGCACACCATATTGGTGGGCGAGCGGGGACACAGACAGGAGTGGAGTCTAAACCTCAAACAGAGAATTAGGACCAGACAACGAGTGGAGGACAAGTGAAGCACTGCGGCAGTGCACAAAAGAAAAGACTTCACTTGCGCTCGAAGAGATGGCGGCTCCTCGTATTAGAAGATCGTCTGAGCAAAGCCGGCGTCCTCGGCGCCCGTCTGGGCCTTAAAAGAGAGCGTGACGCTGTCACTCAACGCGCGTGGGCGTGGCCAAGGCGACTGGGCCCGCCTATAAATTACATGTATATAGCGCTAGTCTAGCAAGAAACGCTCGCCTCTGAATTCATTCATCAATTTATTCATTCATTCATTTATTGAGCCCACTTCAGACCATTTATGTCTAAATTCATTCATTCCTTTTCTGAATCCACTTACTTCAATTCACAGTTAATTTATGTCTTCATTCCATCATTCATTCATTTTATAAACCCACTTATTTCAATCCACAACTCATTTATACCTTTATTTTAATGTCTTTATTCATTAATCCCTTCCTTCATTCTTTTTTACATTTTTTTTCTACATACTTCATTACGCAATCCAATTATGTACTTGTTTATTCATTCATTCATTTTCTGAGCCCGTTTACATCAGTCGGTGGTCCATGTATGTATTTATTCTTCACGTCATCATTCATTCATTCATTCATTATTTTTTCAATTGTGCCTGCTTCAACACATAATCTAATTTTGCCCCATTCATTCATTTTATGAACCCATTTACTTTAAGATGTGGTCCATGTATGTCTTTATGTATTCATTCCTTCATTCATTTACTACAATACGTTCCATGTATGCCTTTATTCTTCCTTTCTTCCTTCCTTCATTAATTTAATTCAGTAAGCGCTCACGAGACGCCGGAGCCTTTCTCAGCGACATTTCCGTGGCAGCCCTGCGCTGGTTCACGCATGCGCATACCCGCACTCGCGGCTCGCGCTTCAGCGCCTCCTCTGTCTGATTGTGCGCGCACACGGGAGGTGTGATGAAGACTTCAGATGCACCACGCCACCGTGCCGCGCTCTTTCTTCAGCTGCATCCCACTACCTCGTAACCCGATCCGCCGTACGGCTTTTTTTTTTGGAGGGGTAGGCGCTTTTCCTTAAATCACACGGGCAGGCCGTGGCTCCGTCGGTCGCGTGTGAATAACGCGTTCCAATTTAAAGCGGAGATTGGAGCCAAGCGCTCTGGTGGTTTAATGAGGGGGGTTTAATTATGAAGATCATTTCCCAGTTTTCAAAGCTGATTGTCTGTTAATTAATATTCCTCAAAGTGTACCAGTTAGATGGGGAACAATCTAGATTTGCATTTCTGACATAAAACTCAATGTAGGCTAATTTAAAATGGGCAGTTTTGTAAAAAAATATATTATTATTATTATTATTATTATTATTATTATTATTATTATGTGGCGTAGCCGCAGCGCTCCTGCGTTTTCTTATCCACGTATCTTTACTACGCGTTGGTTTTACGCCACAGAGGGGCTTCCCTTAGACGGCCAGGAGACCGAAGCCAAAGCTGAGTCTAAATTGGCAGCACGTGAATTTGCTCTGCACAGCCCGGCGTCCCTGCCAGGGTGGGTTTCTACCCAACTGTAAAAACAGGCTAAGTGAAAAAAAAAAAAAAAGTAATGAAGGAAACGGACGGACAAACAACTAAAGCGTTTGGGTTGGTTTTGACAGGAAAAGGCGCTTTGCTTTCCGATTGCCTTTGGCATGATGGGTGGTCACTGTGGTAAATTCAGACTGAGGGAACTTGCAGAGATGGACTGGCATCCCATCGTGGGCCGGCCGCTTGTCCTCTGCACCCAGTGCTGTACCGATATGCTAAATGAGGGTCCATCCATCCCTCCCTTCATCCGTTCATCCGTCCGTCTTCAAACCCTCTCATCTAGAGCAGGGATGTGGGCAAGCTGGTGTCTATCCCAGCAAATTGGGCGCAAGGCAGGAACAATCCTTGGATGTAGTCGTTTATTCATTCATTTCTCTTCTGAACCCATTTACTTCAATCCATGGTCCATGCCTTCCTTCCTTCCTCCCTTCATTCATTCATTATTCTAATCCTGCTAATTTAAATTCACAATCAATTTTGCCATTCATTCATTTTCTGATCCCATTTAATTCAATGGGTGGTCCATGTATGTCTTTATTCTTCCTTCCTTCTTTCCTTCAATCATTGCCTATTTTTGTAGCTCCCCTCACTTCAGCCCGTCGCAGAGTGAACACACAAACACACTCACACACACAACCTGGAAATGTATGGACAGCTGATTGATCACAAAGCCTGCCGATGTTCACCATGAAAGGCGCTATATTCATTTTTCTCCTTCATTTTTAAAGGGTTTTTAATGGTGGATGTGGTACCACTTATTGTAGTTAGAGTGAAAGATGGGTGGTCCACCCAGGGTTGGTTCCGTCTTTGCCGCTGGATTAAACCGGTTTGGTTATGTTTCTGGTTGTAGTCACAGCGGTGGGTGGGCATCCGGTCCAGGGTTGGTCCCTGCCTGCTGCTCAACTCTGCTGTGATTCTGAAATGGATGAGCGGTTTAGATGGGCAGGAGGTGGGCTGAAAGTGTTCTGATCGTGTGCCACGTGACCGTCATCATCAAGTTCTTCCATGTGAACCCTGAATACCATGAGGACTGATTGAGGTCATTTATGTGAGGTAGAATGCCTAGAGGGGGCTGGGTGGTCTCGTGGTCCCTGAACCCCTGCAGATTTAATTTTTTTTCTCCAGACGTCTGGAGTTTTTTTTTTTCTTTTGTTTTTTCTGTCCTCCCTAGCCATCGGACCTTGTCCACCTTTTAATTCTTGCCTTGTGCCCAGTGTTGCCAGGATAGAGACTGGCAACTTGTGCCCTCACAGTGTGCTCCATCTGCTGGGGAAATCTGGTAATGACAAGCACAGTTTTAAACTCTGGTTTGTGCCGTGTGGACACCAGGGGGCGCTCTCTCTTGTTCATTCTTGATTCTTTTATTCATGTTACTGTTAGGGCGGCACGGTGGCGCAGTGGTGGCGCTGCTGCCTCACAGTTAGGAGACCCGGGTTCGCTTCCCGGGTCCGCTTCCCGGGTCCTCCCTGCGTGGAGTTTGCATGTTCTCCCCGTGTCTGCGTGGGTTTCCTCCAACAGTCCAAACGGGTTAAGTGAATTGGTGTTTCTAGATTGGCCCAAGGGTGTGTTTGTGTGTGTCCTGCGGTGGGTTGGCACCTTGCCCGGGATTGGTTCCTGTGTTGGCTGGGATTGGCTCCAGCAGACCCCTGTGTTTGGATTCAGCGGGTTGGACAATGGATGGGTGGATGTTACTGTTATTTTTGCCGATTATGCGCATTACTCTTTGCTGTTTATTTGTAGTTATGTATGTATGTTGGCAGCCTGTCTTACGTTCCTTGTGTTTTGTTGGTGGGTTGCCCAAGAGGTGGCGTCACCTGCCAGTCACCACCAGGAACTGCCCCCATCTTCTACATCGGGGGCGGGGGGGGGCAGATAGTTCTCCCACAATTCCTGGCGGTTCATTTCAAATGCGCTTGGGTGTTTGGTGAGTGTATCTTTGGATTTTTGATCTTATTGCTCCATTTTTGACTCTTCTTTTGTTTGCTCGGATTGTCTTTTGTGTCGCTGGACTCTCAGTTTTGCCTTTTGTGCTCCTGGGGAGTTTCATTCTTGTGGAAAAGCATTTTATTGTAATGGATATATTTTCTTTGATTTTATAAAGGCCATGTGTTTGGCCTTCTTACAATCCAGGGTTTGACAGCGATATCCCCCTCTAGTGGGCATTTTTTGGAAGTGTTTTTGGGATTATGTGGTCTAATTAAGTGTTCATTTTCTAATTCTTTGAATGAACTTGGTGGGCTATTATAAAGTACTCATATCTCACGTAACACCTGCTGCGGCAGATAGAGGGTCATTTCCGGACGGTGGGACTGGACCGTGTCTGCCTGGGGTGGGATTGCCGACCGGGATCCCGAGCTGTTTTGTCGTGCACCCCCCACCCCCACCTGACCTGACCATATCGAAGATCTCAGATTGGAAAATTTCATAAAGATGTGGGCCAACCTAAAACCATTATGCAAATGTGCAACATTCACTTAAGCATGAAAAATATTCCTTCAAACAGCCTGACTTGGCAGCATCCCTGGATGGGATGCCAGTCTATCACAGGGCATTCCCACCCCCACACTTTACACTTTTATTCCATGTTCATTAGTGTTCCCTAATTCTATTTTCTTATTTATTTTGTCCTTTTTCTCTTTCTTCATCCTGTAAGGCACTTGGGGCTCATCATTTGTATGAAGACGTGCTCTAGAAATAAATGTTGTTGTTGTTGTTCAGTGACGTGAAAGGCACTATATAAAATAAAGACTAACCAGGGTGGGTCCTGACGTTCGTGTTACGGCTGAGATGGATATCATTAAAGGGTTTCTCTGTCAAAACAGGTCTCCGGCCTTACCGCATTGTCCATTTTTAATGACCACGATTAGAAATGCTGGATGAGGACAAACGGATTTACCTACTGGACTTAGCAGGCTTGGTGCTTAAAGTGGGTGTCAAGTTACACGATTAGCACTTTCAGGGGGTGTCAAGTTACACGACTAGAACACCCAAGAAATACCAAAATACGTGACTAGTAACTGCAGGGGGTGTGAAAAGACATGACTCTGTGACCACGTTTCAGCACAGTTTCACATTTCTAAGCTCTGCCCTTCTTTGGACCGCCATTACCGTGCCCCCTGATGGAGCTGGTGGTTTTAAAGGCGCAGCACAAGCGCGGTCATTGACTTCTTTTATTCCATTCTGCCGCGGTACATAAAACACGCGACATCCAACAGACAAGCCTCTCGCTCCAAAACCCCGCCCTCCTTTAGTCGTTCATTTGCGTTGTGCTTCCTGCTGAGTGCTCATTGGCTGTCAGCGCTCACGTGCACACAGAGCCCGCCCCTACAACTTGAGGCAAGTTGAAAGTCGCGTAGTGTGACAGCCTTTATAATCTTTCTCTTTTTCATTGTCTGGATATATGAGAACTGCCAATGCTCTTTATCTTTTGGCAATATCAAAGAATATAAAATGGGATATGAAAGTGGCATCTTCGAGAGTGGCACAGCAAGTTGTGGTTATTGCCTCACACCTCTATGGATGGCCAGTTCTTCTTTCTTGTAACTGGGTGTTGAACCCACATGCCAAGATGAGATGAATCAAGCTGGCCACAGGTGCCAGTGTGTAAGAATGAGCCCCTTGGTGGGTAATATTTTGATGCCCTGCCCAGAGTTGGCATCTTTGGCTCTGTCTAGGGTGATGACTACAAAGGAGTTAAAAACAGAAGGAAAACGGGATGCCAAAAGGTGTTAATAAATGGCATGCCTCGCACCCCAGATTTCACTGCCAGTTTTCCATTTCTGTTGAAGACGATGATGTGACGCGCTCATGCCCGACAGAATCGGGTCAATTCTACTCCCAGTGCCTACAAAGGTCACTCTGAAGATGTTAATAAATGCCAGTGTGATAACATAGGAAATGAAGGGCAGATTTTTTTTTTTTAATTTCCTCTGGCTTTGCTGTGACAGCACCACATCTGGCACACTGGCACACAAACTGCGTGGCAACTGCCGCCTCTCCTGTCTCGCGGGATGTTCTGAGGGTTTTAATGAAGCAGCCACAGTGACACTCGGACAGCAGGTGGCAATGGGTGACATTTGAACTACGTTGTCAAATGAGGAGCACAGGTCAGTGAAGGCCACGAGACCACCCTGAATGCCCAGATTATTCACCTTATTGGGGGCATGACCTGTACCCTGTCCACAGTTACCATGGGGATGAAAATGTGGGCTGCTAACCTGTCACACCCGACGTTCACCGCAGTGCATTGCAATCAGCCCCCAAAATCCGAAAGTTGTGCTATCTGTCAGTGAGAGATTTGAAATCTGTGACACAAAGAATCAAAAAAATAAAAGAGGAAAAGAATGAAATAAGTGTCACCAGTAGGGATCCGGGTTCAAATCCCAGTCTAGTGAGTGTGAAGACTGCATGTCCTTCCTGTGACTGAGTGGGTCTTCTTCAGCAATTCCAGTGTCCTGATGCATCCCAGAATATGTCGGTTTTGGTCATTTTAAACTGGACCTGTGGTGGACTGGCACCTTGCCCACCTTTTAATTCTTGCCTTGTGCCCGGTGTTGCCAGGATAGAGACTGACAACCTGTGCCCTCACAGTGTGCTCCATCTGCTGGGGAAATCTGGTAATGACAAGCACAGTTTTAAACTCTGGTTGTGCCGTGTGGACACCAGGGGGCGCTCTCTCTTGTTCATTCTTGATTCTTTTATTCATGTTACTGTTACTTTTGCCGATTATGCGTATTACTCTTTGCTGTTTATTTGTAATTATGTATGTATGTTGGCAGCCTGTCTTACGTTCCTTGTGTTTTGTTGGTGGGTCGCCCAAGAGGCGGGGTCACCTGCCAATCACCACTGGGAACTGCCCCCATCTTCTACATCGGTTAGATAGTTCTCCCACAATTCCTGGCGGTTCATTTCGAATGCGCTTGGGTGTTTGGTGAGTGTATCTTTGGATTTTTGATCTTATTGCTCCATTTTTGACTCTTCTTTTGTTTGCTCGGATTGTCTTTTGTGTCGCTGGACTCTCAGTTTTGCCTTTTGTGCTCCTGGGGAACTTCACTCTCGTGGAAAAGCATTTTATTGTAATGGATATATTTTCTTTGATTTTATAAAGGACATGTGTTTGGCCTTCTTATAATCCAGGGTTTGACAGCGATATCCCCCTCTAGTGGGCATTTTTTGGAAGTGTTTTTAGGATTATGTGGTCTATTAAGTGTTACATTTTTAAATCTTTGAATTAACTTGGTGGGCTATTATAAAGTACTCATATCTCACGTAACACCTGGCTGCGGCAGATAGAGGGTCATTTCCAGAGGGTGGGACTGGACCGCGTGTCTGCCTGGGGTGGGGTTGCCAACCGAATATCCCAAGCTGTTTTGTCGTCCAATAACAACCTGACCTGACCCGACCAGACAATAAGATTTGACATTTCTTAAAGATGTGGGCCAACCTAAAACCATTATGCAAATGTGCAACATTCACTTAAGCATGAAAAATATTCCTTCAAACAGCCTGACTTGGCAGCATCCCTGGATGGGATGCCAGTCTATCACAGGGTATTCCCACCCCCACACTGCCAGTTTAAACTCCACAACTAGCCTGACGCACACATCTTTGGGATGCCAGGAAAACCAACACAGGCACAGGGAGAACATGCAGACCCCACACTGGCCATGAGTCAGCTGCCCAAAGCTCTGCGCCACCTTGTGGTATAAAAGAGCAGGTACAAAATCCGCTGGCTACCTGACAAAGCTCATTAAGGTATAATGTGCCACCTGCTGGCTGTAACTGGTAACTGCAAGGCTGTTCAATTGATATGAGGTACACATATGTAAATGAGCTACCAATGAGGAGGAGCACAGGGAGTGCTGACTTCTGCACACGCTCAGTTCACCGATGGCATCGGCTTATATTCTTCAGCCATTTTTCTTATATAAAGCGCCATCTGACTTGTGTGACGCTCCACGTGACTCTGCTGAACCCAAAGTCCCAATGAGCCTGGGAATTCTTTGGATGGTCTTGGGGCACCTCGCCTTGGCAGATCTCACGTCACCCATGGCTTGGCACTGCATTGGCACAGATTTCTTAACAGACGACGGAGTGGCAGGAAGGTGCTCTCTGAATGTCCCCACAGATCAGGGAGGAGTCTCAGGCTGCAAAACTGGCAGTGTGTTGGCACAGCTGGCATCCTCCAGTTGGATGAGTCTCCAAGGCCAGTGGTAGCACATCTAGCCTTAAGGGGGGGCATCAAATGTCCAATTGGAGAAGGTCATAAGGAAAATGGGGGCCAACAGAGGGGATGCTTTGGTGGGCTTTGGATGTCAGAGAGTGAACATTTAGGCTGAAGGGGGCATGGAGCTGCCACTGGGTAAAGACCCATTCCACCCCATCTTCTCCGTCAGATGACAAAGACACAACATGAAGACTGGGCATCAGGGCAATGATGAGGGACAGGGTGATGGCGGGGCAGTGTGGTGGCTCAGTGTTTCGGGTTGCTGCCTCACAGACCCACTCCCCCCCGATTCTGAGTTGTCTACGGGCAGCTGGCGTGTTCTCCCCGTGTCTTTCTTTCCTCTCACATCCCATAGACATGCGTGTTATTTTTGGTCAGGTATCCTAAATTGTCCCTGTGGGGTCTGTGCATAAACGTGCTTGGCTGTGGCCTGGGCATCCCATCCAGGGTTGGATTTTTTTCCTGCCTCGTGCCCCTCGAGACCCCGTCCTCATCACAGGTGACTGCTGATTGGCATGTTGCATGTCTGGGGTGGTCTCAGCAGTCAGCGTTGTCTCCTCACAAGCCCAGCCCCTCGTGTTCGAGTCCCAGCCTGTGTGCCATTTGAGATGAGCCTTCAGAGGACTCGGCGCCAGTGGAAGAGTCGGATGGCAGGGAGATAAAAGCCTAACGACCTTGGAGAGCGTAACAGGATCGGAGCTACGAGATCGATGAGTTTGAGAGCCGACGCCACGACACTCCCCCGGGGCCCAAGCTTGACGGACCCTCCGAGGGAAGCCATTTAAGACAATCGACTTGACGCTCAGCCACCGTCGCAGGTGACTCCCCTCCATTCACCAACAGTCAATCAGGGACCCCAACGTGGTGCCTTTTAATATGCAACTGCGTGTCACAGCCCCCCGGGTTTTGTAATTGGGGGAGGGAGGAGGGGGTCCCGTTCTGGATTGTTTTTTTATTTTTAGCTCATACTTCTTCATGGAGATGAGAATCCATCAGAGTGTTGCAGGACTCATGACTGCTTGGTCCAAATCTATAGGGGCCGCCCCCCCACCAAGATGGCTCCCCTTTACCGTTATCGACACGTTACAGCGGTGGTCATCTGCCCTGATCCTTCTAGGTCTCTCCTCTCTCTGCATTCCAGGTGGTCCCCCTTGCCACCCTTTCTGACCCTGGCGTCACTGGGACTAACCCCCCTCCCCACCCTGGGTGACCTGTCCGTCCTGGCATAGAGGGATATTAGAAACTGCCCCCCAAGGATCTGTGCCGCACCCTCTTTCTAAGTCCAGACATCCAGTCTCATGACACACAGCTACAGCAGGGGGTCCACACAATACCAGCTGGACCCTCTGCATGTCTCACTGATGAAGGGACCCCCATCTCCAGCCCCTCCTTGGTATCCCATTGTGGTGATCCGTAACCTTGGACGGGTGACCAATGACCCGCTGCCCACCACTGTGTGACCGTGTCACCGTGGGCTCTCGGCCTCACACATTCACACCCTCCAGACATAAGCATGTGGGGGTCTCGTTTTAGACCATTTGAAGGTCGCCGATTACGAATTTGATTTCACCAACCCTCACAATTGAGAATATTTAGGCTTTAAACATTTGAACTGAAGTGCACCTTTTAATATGTTTAAATATTTGATGCAGTTCTTCTTGTTTGTTGCTGCACTTCTGCCTCCTGACTTGCCCCATCTTAGGGGGGCTCAGGCGAACTCTGACTCTTTCATTTTTTTTATCAAACTTCTACAATAAGTCAGATTGGGATGAAGGAGCCGCATACTTCTTGTCCACTTACAAGTTTCATTTCATTGTAATCACCGCGTTGGGCATCACAAGGTTTGAATTCTCAGTGTGGGGTCAGCTGCAGACCCTCTCAATGAATTAAACAGGGGGGTTGAAAGAATGAAACCAGCAAAGCAAATGGAAATGCCAGGCATGGCAACCGCATCACCTGGCGAACGGCTCATCGCGGATAGAAACACTCGGACATCCCACCCTGCACACATCCAACCCACCTGCCCCAAACCCCTGGGAAATTCTGAAAGATCCAACAAAGGCAGCACCACGGTGGGGCAATGGAATCGTCTGGAATGTGGGAAAAGTGAGCAGTTTGAACATTAAATAAAAAAAGAGTAGGACTGGCTATGAATTCACACCAGCAAAACTCCAAGTAGCGAGTGGAAGTGTCACAGACTGTGCCTGTGAGGTGACGAGTGTCAGGTGGTAAAGGAATGAAGTCGGGGGGCTGTCAGGTCTGTAGGGGTCCAGGTGGAGATAATCAGCAAAATTCACTAAAAAAAGTAAAAGAAGTGAGAAAGTGTGGAGATAGATAGATCGATAGATAGATAGATAGATAGATAGCGTAGTCGGCAGGATTAGATAGATAGAGATAGATAGATATATGAAAGGCACTATATAATAGATACATAGATAGATAGTGTAGTCGACAGGATTAGATAGATAGATAGCATAGTTGGCAGGATAAGATAGATAGATATATGAAAGGCACTATATAATAGATAGATAGATAGATAGTGTAGTCAGGATTAGATAGATAGATAGCTAGATTGATATGAAAGGCACTATATAATAGGTAGTTTGTATTCTAATGTGCAATTTTCAAGTGCATGTCCCACATGTAATATTTGGTTTTGGACCCCCAGGATTTTGCTTTTTACATTCACTTCTTTCACTATCTAATATTTGTAATGTTTAATTTTGATAACGTCTTATCATGACACCATATTGTATATGTCAGCATGTCGTCCATTGCCATGGTGATCTTTCCCTAGCAGAACTCGGGGTCTGTCATCTTGGGTTCAAGTCCCACGTCTGTTGTTGTCTCTGTGTAGTTGGCATGTTCTCCCCGTGTTCGTGGGGGCTTTCTTTGGGGGTCTCTGATTTTCTCCCTGTATCCCCCAGTGAAGCTCAAGTTTTTGTTAGCTGATGCCACTTGACTGACTATTGGGTTGGCTCTGCCAGGTAAGCCCCCCACCCCCCATCCCTCGTCATCATGTTTTAGATTCAGTGGGTTTAACCCAGTTGTGTTATCATTCAAAATTTTCCCACAAATAAAAAGATTAAAAAGAGACGTGACATGGAGACAATGCACAAAGTTGATTAAAATGCAGCATTATGATGCATATGAGGGGCCTCTGGGTCAGACATCCATATGTAACGGGCCGGCATTTGAAAGCCGAGCCTTCTGGGGTATTGAAATGAGGCAGGAATTTAATTAGCAGGTCCTCGGCCTCGGTGGGATACTTCTCAAGTAATTACAGTGGCATTTGGGCCCAGCGAGTGCTTCTATTTCTGGCCGTGTTAGAAAATCTGTACCCAAAAGTGGAGGCCTGGTGTGGTCTGGTCCTGTGTCCACAGATTCTTCTTAATTTCCATCCATTGTTTTCCCCTCTCTGGACCCCCTATTGACATTACTGGGGGAAGAAATCCTGGATGAGAATGCCCTTTGTGCAAGAACCTAATGGTGGCCCTCACCAGGCCCTTTACAGATTCACCAAATAATCTAAATGGGACCACCAGGAGAAAAAGCATGTGGGCATGGAGAGAACAGTCAGGCACCACACAGACAACAACCAACCACAGGGGCACAGAGTTGAGAGGCAGAAGTGCCAACAACTGTACTGCCATTTCCCTGGCTCTAGATCTGTGAGATTTTGAATTTAAAATTACAGTGTAGACCCCCCACCAATCTAAGTGGGCACCCTGGTGGGCTACCACACCTTCATCTGCTACAGTCGGGCAAAAATAAACTGATTATATCTGATCTGAGGTGCCAGCTGAGCCACTCCTAATGAATTTAATGCCAGTCATACTGTATGTAAGAATGAATGCCAGTTTATAAGATGACTCACTGAATGCCAGTCTGTGTTTGTAATTGTCATTTTGTAAGAGATGAGTCTCTGAATGCCAGCTTTGCTGCACCGTTTATAAGAGATGAGACTCGATATGCCAGCTACTAAGACTTTCATTCCTGAATGCCAGTCTTGCCACATGCTTTATAGCAAATGAGTCCCTAAATGACAGTCAATGTGCTTAATTGTCACTTTATAGGAGTTGAGTCTTTGATTGCCAGTCTTGCCACTTGGGTTAAAACAGTTGAGTGCCCAACTGCCAGTTTGTATTTTTAAATGCTAATTATTAAGAGTTAAGTTCCTGAATGCCAGTTTTGCCTCATTGTTAGTAACAGTTGAGTCTCTGAATGCCAGTTTGTACCCTCAAATACCATTTTATAGGAACTGAGTCTCTAAAAGCTGTCCTCCCACATGTGTTAAAAGAGTGCAGACCCTGAATGCCAGGTTTTCTAGATCCGAATCTCTGTATGCCAGTCTTGCCATATAGGGTGAAACAGATGAGTCTCTGAATGCTAGTTCACACCCTTAAATGCCAGTTTAAAAAAAAAAAAATCTTGAAACCCTAAAAATCAGACGTGTTGCACGGTTTATAACATTTGAGTATCCGAATGCCAGTCCTGCCACTTAGTGTAAAACAGTTGAGTCCCTGAATACCAGTTTATGACCTTAAATGTCAGTTTTTTTGAGACTCGAGTCCATGAACGTGGGAAGGGTATATCCACAAATGCCAATTTGTTGCAGAGGAGTCTAATAGTGCCATCCTAAAGAGCTCAGTCCTTAAATGCCAACTTTATAAAGACTTGAGTCCCTAAATGCCATTCATGCTACATGGTTTCTAACATTTGTGCCACCAAATGCCGGGTCTGCCACTTGGGATAAAACCATTCAGCCAGTTTTTTAAGACTTGAGTCTCTGAGTGCCCGTCTTGCTATATGGTTTATAACCACCAACTCCCTGATCACACACACCAGCCAGAGAGGGTCCGTCCCAAACAAATCAGTAGAGACTGATGATCATATAGTGCTGTGAAAAAAGACCCCCTGACTGGAGTCCTTGAACATCCTGAGCTTCACAGAGAATTCCTCCTCGACAAACAGACAAACCTGAATGTCTTACCAAAGTAGGAATGGGAACTGAGCCCTGGTGGGGTCTTTACCCAGAAGGAAATCTGTAATGATGAGGATGATGATGATGAAGCATGGTGGGACCCATTAGAAGAGCAAGATAATGAGAAGAGGCGCAGTGGGTAGCGCTGCTGCCTCGCAGTAAGGAGACCCGGGTTCGCTTCCCAGGTCCTCCCTGCGTGGAGTTTGCATGCTCTCCCCGTGTCTGTGTGGGTTTCCTCCCACAGTCCAAAAACATGCAGATTAGGTGCATTGGTGATTCTAGTGTGTGCTTGGTGTGTGTGTGCCCTGCGGTGGGTTGGCACCCTGCCCGGGGTTTGTTTCCTGCCTTGCACCCTATGTTGGCTGGGATTGGCTCCAGCAGACCCCCTTGACCCTGGGTTGGATAATAATGGATGCATGGATGGATGGATATCCAATGAGTGAGGATGACACAACAGACTGAGATTCTGAAGAAAACCAGGAGACCACGATGATGAGGATGATGATAAAGAATGATTGACCCCTGAGGAAAACAATGATGAGAAAGCTCGATAGGACCAGGTGATGGTACCAGAAGAATGTTGTAAGGTGGAGTCGCAAACAAGCTCAACATGGGGTGGAAGACCCCCATAAAGTTCCCCATCACTGACCAGCCCACCAGGAGAAGAGCTGAAGGATGAGATGTTCCTGAATTGCCGCCTGGAGTTTCAGTCATAGCACTTTCACGTTCGGCCATTCAGATGAAGCTGGGGTGGTCCCATTAGTACGGGTAGCCGTCGTGTCCCGAGTTCAGAGTACGGGATCCTCGGTGGACCCACAGACTGATGAGGGTTTGCAACTCTTAGAAATCCGACGACAAATGGAGAAGGGTCAACAGTGAAATAAAGGTGGCTTTGCCATTTCCAAAATTGGGGGAGTCTGTAAATCCCCCCTGAGCGAGATTCCAGTCACCCCACGACTGATGAGGCCATGTTAACTTTCTGTTGTGCCGTTCGCAGTGTGTGACAGCTCAGAGCCACATGGCCCGAACACTTGCGGTGACAACTTCGTACTTCGGCTGCTCCCTGCGCCGCCACCCGCCCCTAGTAATCCTCGCCGCATTTTAATCTTTCTTGGTGTTTAATCAAAGGCCCGCGCGCGGCACACACAGGGAGACCACCACTAATCCGGACTGAGACGCTCCACTAATCCACAGGATCAGATCCTCGCTCGTGTTATTTTTGTGCGTCTGGCATTTTCCGCCAATTCTTGCCTGAGGGTCTGCCAAACCCCCACCCCCAACCCCGTTGTTTTATAGCGCCTGAAGCCACACCGCCCTCAAGGTCTTGTCACGGATGGCACCACCAGTTCCTCACGGCACACGTTTATGGCACCTTGTCCCCATATTCCGTATGCCTTTTTGCTCAGGTGTGGCCTCATTTGATTGTCAGGCCCCCCGATCCTTAACAGGTAAACCTGGCAGACCCCCAGGTCCTTTATAGAGAGACTGAAGCCGGACTGGGGGGGCAGTAAGAGAGGCGGACACAGAAATGCAATTGAAAAAAAAGAGGAGCAAATTATTGTGCGATAAAAACAGTTTTCAAAAAGGTGAGAACAAGAAATAGTTGTTAAAATGTGCTAAAAATACGCAGTACGTTCAAATAAAATCGTGAAAATTGCGCACGCTATTTGGACGCCTCACTTTTCTTTTAACTCCGCTTTAGGTTGAGTCTTGCCATCCTTCTCACCAAGGCTCAGAGATCACAACAGAATTCCAGCCCCTTGTGCCAATCCCCCAAGAAGCCCTATACGCCGCCCCACAAGATTAGCTCGAGCTCCATTCCTGCATCCCCCACTTTGTCTACATACCCGACATGGTTCTTATTATAAGGGTCTCCTGCTATCAGCTGACGAGAGACCAGCTCACCTACTCCCCTGCTTTAAACAAGTGGGCGAACCGAGCGCGTGCGTGCGCTCACCTGCGGACGAGACGGCGCTGATGCGCGCTCACGTACACCGTCCGACTCACGCGCACTACTCCCAATGCCCGATCAAACGGCAAGAAAGCCGCTAAAAAAAAGAGGGTTTTATAACTTTACCGCATTTCCAGTGTGGTGCTGAGGTGTCACCCTACTGCATTCGGGTCCCAATCCAGGTGGTACGGCGTGTGGTGGGTGCAGCAACGCTCTAACAGCGAATGCTCCCAATCTACCTGCCTGTCTTGCATTTCAAATCAGCGGCAGCGAGCAAACAAGCGACTCCGAAAGAAAGGGACATAAGGTGGCCAATACGACAACCAAACGCCGTCCAAAATGCAACCAGTGGCCGTTGACCTATACACCCCCTCATGTGCACCTGACAGGACGCCTGTACGGGCCATTCCTTAAATCCTTATCGCTAAGACTGAAGAAGAACAGGGCACAGTTAATCATATTGAGGAGGACCCCTCTGGGAGAAACAGCCCTGCAGAAAGCTGGTAGGGGCACACAGAAAAGTAAACCTTTCTGAAGGGAGTTGTATCTTCATACAGACATGACAGTCACTGCTGAGATGAGCAGGACCCTTCACTCCAGCTGAACTAGATGGACCCTGAAGTCCAGGCAGGTGCCCTCACAGTCGCCTTCCGCCAACCTTGGCTCCTCTCATCTTTCTCTCTTCCTACCCTATCAGCAGCAGTCTGGCCATCAGTCCATGAAGTGGGCACTCACTGATGTTAAGTCCTGACCCCCATTCCCCCAAACCCACCACTCGAGCTCAAGCTTTAACCCGTCCTCTCCAACTCCAAACTGTACCCTTTGCCTAACTGGTGTCCCAGTTTCTACTTGATTATATGGCCTACTTACCTTCATCTCACCCTCTGTCTCCTTGTTCATCTGGTATGCCCACCTGTGCCCAACCCACCCTACACCCCTCAGTCTCCTAAGTCTTAATCCATATGCTGTGCCCCAAAGCCCCATCTGTACTGTGGAGGACATGAGCTTCACTCTTAGCTCAGGTCAGAGAAGCATAAAAAGAACCTTTGGGGGGATTTGGTGGGGTTGATGGGGGCAATTCACACGTTATGAACACCTGGGTTCCATTTTGTGACTGTCATGGGATGCTCTTTATAACACAACCCAAGTTGGTTCATGACATGCCCTACACGTAGACACACTCAGGCAAAATGGCACTTTGACCAGTTGAATTACAACACCAATCAATGTATGGCACTGCCAGTCATAGTCCATATGTGTCATGGGGTCCCCCTCAGTGTCTGGAGCACAAGCACTAAGTCTGGTAAAGACCTGGCACTGCTCGTCACCTTCCTACTACCCATGCCTATGGTAGAAACACCATGCAATGGGGGCAAGGAGACTGGTAGGAATTGAGGGAAGGATGAATGCAAAGCCTGAGGTGGCCCACCACCTCAGACTGGGGTGACAGTTCAATGACCTGAAGCATACAACCAAGGCATTGCTGGAGTGGCTTTGGGACAAGTCCCTGACAGTCCTTGAGTGGTGTAGCTGAAGCCCAGCATGAAGGACTTTTATGGAGACACCTGAAGATGGCAGTTCACGGACACTTCACAGACGCTTCCCATCCAATCATTTATTTATTTATTTATTTGAAGAAAAGAACATTCCATAAAATGGAGTCTGACTTATATAATGAAGAAGATAACCCTCCATACAGTCAAGTCGAAGTTAACCAAACAGAAGTCAACCCTCAACTTTGGCAGCTTTATATCAAAATCGAAGGGCGCTTGAGAGGATCTGCCAAGAAGAATGCGATAAACTGCACAAATGCAGGGGTGCCAAGCTTGTAGAGACTCACCCAAGACGACTCAGACCTGCAATTGTCAGCAAAGGAGCTTCTACAAAGTGCTGAGTGACGATTACTATGAAAGAAATAGTTCAGGTTTTGATTTTTAATAAATCTGCAACCCTTCCTGAAGACGTGTTCTTCACTTTGTCATTATGGGTTATTTGAGTGCATATTGATGGGCATGAAGTGGTGCATTTAATCCGTCACTCAGATGTTTTCTAACCCGCTTAGTCCTCAACAGGGTCATGGTGGTGCTGGAGCCCATCCCAGCCAGCAAGGGGCCCAAGGCAGGAACAGACCCTTGACGGGCTGTCAATTATTTCAAATGAAATCTCCAACACGATAAAGTGTGCAGAACATGTAGGGGTCTTTCGTGATCGTCACTGTGATGGCTTCCATGTTGGTGTAACCCACAGTTGGCAGGAGGGGTGACTTTCATGTCATTCAATTAATCAATGAAGGAAAAGGAAAGCACGGGATTTCTTAAAGTGCCTTTCTCATGCTCTTCTTAGGGACCACCGTTCAGGTGAAGTGACCAGCCCCTGGTCACACACGGAGTCGGTGTGGCAGATTAAACCTTAGCCACTAGGGGGCGCCACACTGTAGCTCAGGCATCCCTTTGCCCTCCCAGTAATGGCCCAGTGACAGCAGCCTGCACGTGAAGGAAACTGAAATGGGAGATCATTTACTTCATGTGGCAAACTGGAGGACTGACCTCGAAATGAAAATTACCTGGGATTGAAGATGACGTGAAAACTCCATTTCCGGAATATCCTTTCCTTTGCTGCAGTTTTGTAATGGAATCGCAGTGTGTGTGTGTGTTGCGTGTGTGTACATATTTGTTCATTTCTTATGTTGTAGTTGCTTGTCCACTCATAATTTTTTTTTTCCTGGAAAAGCCCATAAATAACATCTCCTCCGGAATAAACGGCTTTAGCAATCATTTCATAACTTGGAATAAATGCGCATCTAATGGCGGACAAATATTTTCCAGAAAGGGATTATGACCGTAGTGAGCACTGGCGTCATAAATCTTTTCAAATTTTAATGCCAATTCCTAATGTATCATTTTTATTTATTTTTTTTTTTTGTTCTGATGTAGGAGGGGCTTCACTTCCAAGCAGTTTGATTGACAGATTTAAGTCTTGTGATCTGTGCTGGGTTGGCTGGCACTCTGCCCGGGGTTTGTTTCCTGCCTTGTGCCCTGTGTTGGCTGGGATTGGCTCCAGCAGACCCCCGTGACCCTGTAGTTAGGATGTAGTGAGTTGGATAATGGAGGGATGGAATGGATGGAAGTCTTGTGATGGAGTCGGCGAGCAAACTGAGCACATACGGGCACTGCGTTGTGAGTGTGAAGCGCATGAGTAGAAAGGTTAGGGTCTTACAGCGGGCTCAGAGTATTCAGACCCCTTCACGTTCTGCTCATTTTACTGGTTTGTACAGTGGGTTTCATTCTAAATGGAGAAATCTGACATTTTTGCCCATGAATCTACAACTCGGCGTTTCTCAACCTTTATGTATTTGCGACCCGAGTTTTCATAACAGTTTTATGAAACCCTAATAAAATGTATTCCAATATTTTTTCCTGCCGATACACAGCTACAAGTTTTATTCTACCTACTTAACTTTTATCGACATTTATCTAACTCCATATTTATTTTTCTAGTATCAGAATGTTTCAATAGATGCATTTTTCATATTTTTTTTCACATCTTTTTGTTACTTCGGGGGGTGCACCCCACAGGTTGAGAACCGCCGCTATAACTCAATACCCCATAATGAGATTGAAAGCACGTCTTCAGAAAGGTTTGAAACATTATTCAAAATCAAACACTGACATTTCTGCATTAGAGAAGCATTCAGACAAACCACAATTCACTCTTTTGTTTGAAGCCCCTTTAGCTGCAGTACCAGCTTCATGTCTTATTCGTAAGTCTCTACAAGCTTGGCACACGTGGATTTGGACAGTTTATCCCATTCTTCCCAGTAGATCCTCTGAAGCCGATTGAATGGGAAGCATCTGTAAATTTCCATCCTCAGCTCCCTCCACATACGTTCTAGGGGTTTTGGCCGGACCCCCTCAAGAACACTCAGGAGACGCGTCCCGAAGCCAACCCAGCGTTGCATCGACAGGATTGAACTATCACCCCAGTCTGAGGTGGCATGCACTGTGGAGAGACTTCTCTGTATTTGGCTTCATTCCTTTTTCTCACAATTCCAACCAGTCTCTCTGTCCCCATAAAATGACGTTGCCACCACTATGGTCCACCACAAGAATGGCATTAGGCAGGCAATGACCAGTGCCCGATCTTTACCAGACATAGCGCTAAGAGTTCTGGCCTGGGAGTTCAATTTTTGTCTCATCGGAGCTGAGAATCTTTTTCCTTGTGTTCTCAAAGTCCCCTAAACTGTCATGTCTTTAACTCAAGGGTGGCGTCCGTCCGGCCATAAACATCTGCTTGAAGGGGCGCAGTTGAGGTGGTCATCTCAGCAGAGGATGTCTGAGGCTCTGATAAAGTGAAAAGTGGATTCTTGGTCACCTCCCTGACCCGAGGCACTTCTTCCTTTGTTACTCAGTTTGGCCCAATGGCTAACTCTAGGAAGAGTCCAGGTGGTCCCAAACTTCTTCCATTTTACATTTATGGAGGCCACTGTGCTTTAGGACCACTTGAAGATTTACAAACGGTTTGATCCACTTGTGTTGATCTGTGCCTCACCACAGTTTGACCATGGAGGTCTATGGAGAGGTCCTTGGATGTCACAGCTTGGGTTTTCTTGTCCTCGCATGTGGTGTGAATTGTGGGACCTTCTCTACAAAGGACTATGTGTGCCTTCCTCAATTCAGTGTGCCCCAGGTGGACTCCGGTCAATGGGAATAAAGGGAAATAAGGGGGGGGGGGTACCTGAGCACAATTTGGTGGGTCGCAGCAAATATTTCTGAATACGTTCTCTAGGAACGAGAGATTTCAATTTGTCATTTTGATTAATTTTTCAAACCTTTCTGCAAAAATGTCTTCACTTTCTCATTATGGGATATTAAAGTGTAATCAATGGGCAAAAATGGCAAATTATCCATTTAAAGTGAAACCCACAACACAATACACAGTGTGCAGAATGTGAAGGCCTCCGAGTTCTTTCTGCGTCCACTGTGTGTATGTTTTGTCCTGGTGGGGTCTGAGGGTCCTGTTTACCCCTTAGACTCTTTATTAGGTAGAATGTGCCAAGTCCTCTACTCTTACCGCACTGCCAGGCTGACTGCTACCGAAGTTCAGTGTGTTCCCCTTACTTTTACATTAATAAATCCAACAAATTCGATAAAACACAAGAACGGGCAGCAGACAAAATTACACATTTAATCAGATATGAAGGTAAAATAACAAAAAAAGAAGCAGAATTCAAAAACCAGCGTCACCAACACAATCTGATAAGACGACCAGGTGACCGTCTGACCAGCTCTTTGATCTGAAGTGGCCCAGCGAGGCCCTCTGGCTGGAATGGCAAGCGGCATAGCCTGTCGGATAATGGCCAGAGTGGGGGGGCATAGGGGGGTATGGGGGATTTGTGGGGGGTGGGGGAAGGGAGTATCTTTGTGCAGCTATCTTAATGTCTATCTATCTATCTATTATATAGTGTGTCTTTCATATCTATCTATGTATCTATCTATTATATAGTGCCTTTCAGTTCTCTTCTATCATCTATCTATCTATCTATCTATCTATCTATCTATCTATCTATCTATCTATCTATCGATTATATAATGCCTTTAAGATCTATCTATCTATCTATCATATAGTGCCTTTCACATCTATCTATCTATCTATCTATCTATCTATCTATCTATCTATCTATCTATCTATCTATTATATAGTGTCTTTCATTTCTTTCTATCTATCTATCTATCTATCTATCTATCTATCTATCTATCTATCTATCTATCTATCTATCTATTATATAGTGCCTATCTCATCTATCTATCTATCTATCTATCTATCTATCTATCTATTATATAGTGTCTTTCATATCTATCTATCTATCTATCTATCTTTCTATCTATCTATCTATCGATTATATAATGCCTTTCAGATCTATCTATCTATCTATTATATAGTGTCTTTCATTTCTTTCTATCTATCTATCTATCTATCTATCTATCTATCTATCTATCTATCTATCTATCTATCTATTATATAGTGCCTTTCATATCTATCTATCTATCTATTATATAGGATGGGTCAAAACCAGAAAGACAGCTGACCAGTCGTCAAAGTCTCATAACCTGACAAGGATTACTTTGTACACACGAACAGATCAATCATAATAACACAATGCACACAAACACAGGAATCCCAAAATCGGATTCTTTGGAGCAGAAAACTTCCATCTTCATGCCAGCACTCCCAAGGATTTTGGGACGATCACCTTGGTAACAGTCGACCATGTATAGTATGGCATTGTGATTAGATGTTATCAAAATGAACCATTGTAAATATCATATAATGAAAGAAGTGAATGTAAAAATCAGAACCCTTGCTTTCCAAGACCCCATCATTTATGTACGACATGCACTCAGATCTCGATGCAGGCCACCGAAATGACAGGAAGCAGCACATTAGAGCAGCCGCTTCATTTTTTCCCAGCCCACCCGTACGCCCCCAGGCTAGCTGACCGGTCAGTGTCTGAGATTTTTAGTTGTAAATACACGTGTAGCCTCTCCCGTATTATTTTTTCCTAAGTTCATATTTTGGTGCTGTTGTTATTACATTAAGTTTCCAATCCCTTATTATTTTTCCACCTTTGGGAAATTTTCCTGAACTCAACGAAAATGACAGGAGGCGTGTGAGATACGATACTCGGGTCAAATGGCAGCCATGGCAGCCTGAGCACACAGAGACCCAATGACACTTGTTTTTTAAAAGTGTGTTTATTTTTAATTCAGGGAGGCAAAAATGTAAAACATGAAACACCTGAACTCCCAGCTGTTCACCAATAAAATAAAAATCTTATTAGAGAGTAGTATGATTAAGAAAAACTAACATCCATGACACGTGAGGTAACCCAACATTGAGTTTTATCATATTGGAGACCCTTAAAGACTCACAAATGGCCCAGAAGCAAATGACTCAGGTCTTTGACAAAGACAGGCTGCCTCCAGAGAACTGCAATAAACAGAAAATAACACAAAGCCTGGTGGAAAGGGGACTGAGCCCCCCTAAGAATCCCATGAAGCAAGCTTGGACCTTCACCAACTTGTCCAGGTGTCACCTCATTTCAAGGCAGCCAGGCCCCGAACTCCACATGCAGGCTGCGGCCTACTCCAGCCAGAAATAGCTCTGCCTTTAAATCTTCAAAATATCAAAAATGGTTTAGAAATTGAGAGAGGAGCTGCCAGACCTCCAACTCCACAGGACAAGTCCAGCCTTATTATGCAAATGAGAGAAAGGAAGGAAGGAAGGAAACACCAAAAAAGGGAAATCAAGGCCCTTTATATGACGGGAAGACAGTCCCTCAAAGGAGATTGACGAGTGCCCCGCCTCCTGGGTTACCACCCACAAAACCTGAGGAATGAAGCAGAACACAGAACTGTCATAAATAGAAACTAAATAATAGTCAATCAAAACTGGCAAAAAATACTTAATAATACAAATAAAAAACAAAATTTTAAATTGTAAAGAATAAAAAAATTAACAAAAAAGACAAAAATGTTTTAGAAATATGCCAAAGTGCCCTTCAAGAGAGAGGAGCTACCAAACTTCTGACTCTATAGGACAAGTCCAACCTTATTATGCAAATGAGAGACAGGAAGGAAGCACCAAAAAAGGGAAATGAAGGCTGTTTATAAGAGGGGGAGGCAGTCCCTCAAAAATGGAGATTGACAAGTGCCCCGCCTCCTTGGTTACCACCCACATAATACCAGAGGAACGAAGCAGAACACAGAACTTTTATAAATAGAAACTAAATAATAATCAATGAAAACTGGCAAAAAATACTTACTAATACAAGTAAAAAACAAAATTTTTAATTTTAACGAATAAAAAATGAACAAAAAAGAAAAAAAAAAGAGTTTAAACATAAGAGGAGGGAAACCCTGGTTGAAACATAACATTGAATAGCATAGTGAGCTCGAGCCTGAATTAAGACCCCCCACAATCCCCAGAATGACTTAACCCCTTAACAGCTGGTCAATCATACTTTAAAAATGCACTGTCTGACATTTGGGGTTATCCCCCTTGGTCTCATAAGTGGGTGAAGGCTCAATTGTTTAATTGAGTTTGGGGGGTAGGGGTTCCCCTTTAGTCTTTTTCGGCATGTTGAGCCTCATCAGTTGGGGTGGGTGGTGGGGCGACTGGTGAAACGTCCCCTCCTTTAATGGGACGTGAATTGTTTCATCGAGCTGGGGAGGGGGTCCCCCTTGGTCTTTTCAGTGTGTGAAGGGCTCAATTGTTTAATTGAGTTGGGGGTTAGGGAGTCCCCTTGGTCTTTTTTGGCATACTGAGACTCATTGGTTGGGGTGGGTGGTGGTGTGTGGGGGGGGGAGATGACTGGTATAAAGTCCCCTGATTTAATAGCAAATTAATTGTTTCATCGAGCAGGGGGAGGGGGTCCCCCTTGGTCTTTTCAGCATGCTGAGACTCCATGGTTGGGCTGGGTGAGGGGGGCTGCCATTGGTGAAAAGTCCTCTTGCCAGCCTGGACCCCCTGATGGCAGGCCCACCCAGACTGAGCTCTTATGTGGATGAGTGCTTAAAAAGACAAAAGCGATTTGAATTCAGTTCTGATCCAGTCCATGAAGGGGCAGTGCCACTGGGTCAGCAGGTGGTGCCCCTCCTAATTCACCCTCTCTTGTCCTTTGGTGTGCAGGTGCTGGTCATCTGGATTCGCTGGGTCGGGGGCACCAGTCCTGACCAGTCGTGTGATTCACTTCCAGCGACATCGGAGAACATCACAGGTAATTCCTTTGAGTTCCTTTTTCCATCACTCAATGAGATGGCCGCTTTGCTCAGATGTTGTTCCTTGCTCTGCACTCCCTTATGTAAAACTGCCACCCCCTGTAACTGCTCTCTTGTCACATTTTGTTGTCTAGATTGCACTTTGGCCCTGATGAACGTCCATTTGTGCCCCTGCATGATGTAGCAAGGCATGTGTACAGATGATATGACAAAAAAGCCCACTTGACTTGACTTAAAGCAGAAACCCAAGAGGGGCCCTGGCACACAGTCCAAGTAGCTAAATGTATAAATACTCCATTAACAGTCCTGCATTATAAATGGCAGTGATGAAATATTAAACCTCATAGCTGGCATGGCGATACATTAACAAAGACACGCAGCCCTTGGGAAGTCCGCTCTTGGAGTCTGCTGCTGAGTCGGACGCACTCAGACTTCCTGAGTCTCTGTGTCAGAGGCAATGGGCTTCATGCTGGGGGTCAATTCAGAGGGCGCCTGGGGGGCTTTAGAAGAAAGAAACACAAGATGAGATCTCATCAAAAAAAAAAAAAAGCGTTGGCACAAAAGGTGGCATCTCACCACGTCAGAAGATCCACTTTAGAGGCAAAGTGACCGTCTGGGGAAAGAACTACTAAGAAAGAGACCCCTGGACTTAGAGGGGCTTCAGTGCACAGACATTTACACCGAGAGCTGGCCACTCACTTAGATATCCATTTGTTGGTTGATCCATACATCCTTCTGTTCATCTCAACATTGACTCAATTGTCTGCTCCTCCACCCGTTCATGAAGTCCATGCAAACATCCACATGATGAGCAGGGAAGCTGGGGATAAAGCAGGCTTAGAAAATGGCTGGATGGATGGACAGACGGACGGATGGATTTGGGTGGATGGATGTATGAGTGGGTGGGTGGTTGAGTGGATGGATGGACGACGTGTGGGTGGATGGATGAATGGGTGGGTGGTTGGGTGGATGGATGGATGGATGGATGTGGTTGGATGAATCCATAAGATGATTCAGCTGACAACTGGTTTGTCCATCCATTCAGAGATCCACCAAGCAGTGACTGAATATAGCTATGCATTCATCCAACCATTCACAAATTAATTCTTACTTTTCTAAGATTTGTGGTTTTCCTCTCATATCCCCTAAAGACATGAGTGTCAATTTAATTGTGTGTGTGGGATGGGCTCTAGACCCCTAGATGCTGAAAAATAATTAATCCAGTTTAGGGATGGATGGATGGATGATATACCACTTCATTTATGACAAGTCAGGTCGAATGGAGGGCATGCACTGGTACAGCAGTTGTTGTACCCACTACACAGTAAAACAGCTTGGGATCCCAGTTGGCAACCCCCCAGGCTGACATGCGGTCCATTCCCACCCTCCAGAACTGACCCTCTATCTGCTGCAGCCTGGTGTTACATGGGTGTCCCCTTGGCCTGGTCCAGCTGCTTGGCTCCTCAACAACGAGCCAGATCGCCCTCGGGTAATCGCGCCACATGGCCGTAGTGCCGTAACTGACGCTCCCTCACAATGCAGGACATGTGATTCATTCGGGACTCCATGAGCAACACAAAGTCAAACCAGCGGGACCCAAGGAGCCTTCAAAGAGACACACATGAAGGAGTCCAAGTCTTCATCTCAGGTCACTGGATGGCGTCCATGTCTCACAAACAGGGAGCACCAGAACTCTAAAGACTTTTTGCATGGATATCGAGAGTGCCACACACCCCTTTCCAGTGACCTCATGACCCCCCCATGCTCCCCCAATCCATCTACTGACCTCATATGAAGAGTCACCAGAGTCACATGAATGTCACTGCCAAGGTAAGTAAACCTCTCGACGAGGTCGACACTCTCTCCGCAGACAGACACGCTGCTGGTGGCCGTGTCCATGAGAGGTCATTAAATTCCTGGCTCTTGGTTTTTATAAGGACCCCCACAAGCCCAGACACCCAGAACCCTCACTCAGTCTCTTGAGACCCCTGATCAGAGCCTCCATTGACTCTGTGAAGATCACAGCATTGTCGATAAAGCTGAGATCAGTGAATCTCCCTTCAAATAAAATAAAATAGATAATCCCCCTCATCTGTAAATAAATTCCCAAAGAATGCAGTGATCGCTTCATTAATATATTTAAATTCATTGATTCATTGAAAAAGCAAATGAGGCAGCTGTTTATAAATTAATACATGTATTTTTTTCCTGTAATTTATGCGTTTAAAAATCATGCATTATTTATGGAACATGTTAAGGGTCTCAAGGTTCTTTCTGGAACCTCCATGTTTTCAGTGACGTTTGAAGCCCCCATTGGAGCCTTTGCTCAATGTGGGTGGTCGGTGTGGATTGTGGTCGCACTCTGTGTCCGGAGCATGTGCCCCTTTGGTTATCAAGATGGAGACCCTCTGTGTCCATAGCACTGGTGGTCGGGGGGTTTCTAAAAGGCTCGGAGCGCTTGGCCCTTGAGTTGCAGAAACGGCGCCCCCTCGGTGCCCATAGCACACATTCAGTAGTAGACTTTGAGGACTGACTGCCATTGGGGGGATTGGGGGGGGGACTCGGAGTTCGGGTTGGTCCCTCTTTGTCCACATTACGCGCCCCTTGGTGTCCATGGCATTGGTGTTCGATGGGTTCCAGAGCGCGCACCCCTCGGTGTCCGGAGCGCGCATTCCGTACTATTAGACTTGGAGGACAATCTGCCGGGGCTGGGAGGGGCAGGCTTGGTCCCTCTGTGTCCATTGTGCTGACAATGGTGTGTGTGTGTGTGGGTCCCATGGGTGTCCAGAGCACGCACACCTTTGGGTTACCATATAGGGGCTCCCCTCGGTGTCCGCTGATTCCTGGAGCGCGCGCGCCATTTCTTTTTCATGAATGGCGCTCCTCGATGTCCGGGGCGCAAACATTCAGTGTTATTAGACTTCGAGGACCGACTACCATTGAGGGACTGGAGTTGGTCGCTCTCTGCCCTGAACACGCACCCCTTGAGTTGCCAAAGCTACGCCCTTCGATGTCCACAGTATTCAAAGGGAACTTGGAGCGCATGTCCCTTCATTTTAATAAAGGTACCCGAGGCGGCCGCCTATGTATAGTGCTAAGCACATGGGACCATAGGGGGTTCACCACTCTGAAGAGCCACTCAGGCCCTTTTATTTTTTAACACTGTCCTAACTCTGACACCGGCAGACAGATTGAAATTCGGATCAAGTCCAATCACTTTAATCCTTTCTGGCACGCAGAACGACAGGCAGGACTCGCGGTCTTACTTTATTCTTTCAAAGAAACGCACGGGGACTTTGAAATAACGACTGAGAGATCTCATTTCCCAGATGCCAGTTTCGTGAGTCGCAGTGCTCGTCTGCCAGCGCCCTGAGCGAAACAGAAGGTCCCGTCGCAGCAGCGGTGGGCGCGCCGCCTGGCACCCGATCGAAGGTCTAGGCACAGCGCTCTCTGGTAATTACAGGCTGTAAATTGTTTATTAAGCTCGAATTAAACACTAAATCAAATTAGTCCCGAAGCAGAGCAACCTAATAACTTTGCAACATCAACAGAATTAGCCAACGCGTCACCCCTGTGCACTTAAAATTGAATTGAGCCACGCGAGACGAAGCGCAGCAGTGGAGGCGAAGAATGGCAGGCAAGCTCTGGCGCAGCAGAGCGTTTGCGATTGCACTTTGGTCCGCTCGAACCCGTTGAAGTGCGACGGCTGCGTGCCTTAATGCGGTTTTGTACCCTGCCTACTTATTTTACATCGTCCCAAATGGAATAGGGAGGACGTTGCGATCACTAAACCACAGCTGAACACTTCACAAATTATAATCGCTTAGCCTCAATTTGAGAACTGCTCGTCCGAGTGGCCCCGCCTCCGCTCCTTATCGGGGGCGTGTCATCCCCGGACCGCGGCTTGCTCGTGTGACGTCACAGCCCTGCTGTCAAAATTTAAAGTTAACGGTATAGGCAGCCTGCGGTGGGATGGCGCCCTGCCCAGGATTTGTTCCTGCCTTGCGCCCTGTGTTGACTGGGATTGGATCCAGCAGACCCCCGTGACCCTGTGTTAGGATATAGCGGGTTGGATAATGGATAGATGGATGGAATTGGCAGCATGGCCGGCTGGAGCGTTTCTGCGGCCCTAGGCGAAGCTGTAAATCGGGTCCTAACCACAGCAAGCCAATTACACGACCCTTAATATGACATAAGAGCTTCGTAAATATATTAATACAATTCGACCCCTTATATGGTATTAAGGTTCCTGAGAATTATAGAAATAGCAAGAAAAAAAACGTTGGATTGACCTGGTTTTCTTCAATAATTGTCCATAAAGTGTGATCTGATATTCATCTAGGTCACAAGGATAGATCAATACAACATGCATAAGCTAATAACACACAAACATTCTATTTTTTACTGAACACATCACACCCATCAAACATTCACAGTGTTCTGTAGACGTAGTGATTGACTAACTGCTCAAACCTCCTTTAGCAGCAGTAACATCTGACAAGAACTTTCAGAAGCTGCAAATTAGACCTGCACAACGTTTAGGATGTCAAAGCACAGACAATAACCCGACAATAACAATCATAATAGTGTAATAATAGTACTGGCATAGCACATGTGACGCTGAGGCAGCATGATAAAATTAAAACAATCAAGAAGGCAACAGAACTGCAACTCTGGGCCAGGGGCTTTTCTACCTTTTGCACTTATAGGAGGGCTTAGATTGGTGACTTGGAGTCTCCCCTTTGGAGTTGTCTAGCTATTTGTGGCCGTTAATAAAATGGTAATCAGAAGAAAGCAGGTTTCCTTTGAAGATTAGGGGTTAAAGGTTTGAAAGTCCCCACCCCCACCCCCCATCCACACACACACACACACACACACACACACACACATATATATATATTGTGAAGGCAAGGGGGCAACAGAGCCTCAAACCCTAACATGAACACACCAAGACAGTCCCTGGTTCAAATAAATGGATGTTTATTATATAAATACCTCACAAAAAGTCCCAAGCACAATTTACTTCTCCTCCAACCACTTCTCCTCTCTCCACCTCACTGCCTTCCTCCAGCTGAGTGTTGCCGTCTTCCTCCCAGCTCTGACTCTCCTGGACAAGGCAGCATGGTCCCTTTTTACTGAGGACAACAACAACAACATTTATTTCTATAGCACATTTTCATACAAACAGTAGCTCAAAGTGCTTTACATAATGAAGAATAGAAAAATAAAAGACACAATTATAAAACAAAATAAATCAACATTAATTAACATCGAATAAGAGTAAGGTTCAATGGCCAGGGGGGACAGAAAAAACAAAAAAAACTCCAGACGGCTGGAGAAAAAATAAAATCTGTAGGGATTCCAGACCATGAGACCACCCAGTCCCCTCTGGGCATTCTACCTAACATAAATGAAACAGTCCTCTTTGGATTTAGGGTTCTCACGGAAGGGCTTGATGATGATGGTCATGTAGACTTCTGCCTTTTAATCCGTCCATCATTGTTGGAGCATCATGAAGCTTTGAGTAGGTGGAGGTGGCGCAGGCCATCACCACAAAGAAACCGGAAAAAGAAACAGAAAAGAGAGTAGGGGTCAGTACCGATTTTAGAGCCACCATGAATAGTTATTTTGAGGAAATTGAACATACAGAGTATCAGGATTAAGTTAAAGTGAAGTTATAAGAAGGCCATGTTAAAGTAATGTGTTTTCAGCAGTGTTTTAAAGTGCTCTACTGTATCAGCCTGGTGAATTCCTATTGGCAGGCTATTCCAGATTTTAGGTGCATAGCAGCAGAAGGCCCTGCCCTCACCACTTCTTTTAAGTTTTGTTCTTGGAATTCTAAGGAGACACTCATTTGAGGATCTGAGGTTACGATTTGGAATATAAGGTGTCAGACATTCCGATATATAAGATGGGTGATTATTTAAGGCTTTATAAACCATAAGCAGAATTTTAAAGTCAATCCTGAATGACACAGGTAACCAGTGTAGTGACTAAACTGGTGTGATGTGTTCGGATTTTCTTTTCCTAGTTAGGATTCTAGCAGCTGCATTCTGCACTCGTTGCACGATTTATGTCTTTTTGGGTAGTCCTGAGAGGAGTGCGTTACAGTAATCTAGTCGACTGAAAACAAACGCGTGAACTAATTTCTCAGCATCTTTCAGTGATATAAGAGGTCTAACTTTACTTATGTTTCTTAAGTGAAAAATGCTGTCCTAGTGATCTGATTAATATGTGATTTAAAATTCAGATTACAGTCAACAATCACCCCTAAACTTTTTACCTCCGTCTTGACTTTTAATCCTAATGTATCCAGTTTATTTCTAATAGCCTCATTGTATCCATTATTGCTGATCACTAAGATTTCAGTTTTCTCTTTATTTAACTTGAGAAAGTTACTATTCATCCATTCTGAGATACCAGTCAGACATTGTGTTAGTGAATCAAGAGAATCGGGTCATCAGGTGCTATTGATAAGTACAGCTGTGTGTCATCAGCATAGCTGTGGTAGCTCACGTTGTGCCCTGAGATAATCTGACCTAACGGAAGCATGTAGATTGAGAAGAGCAGCGGACCCAGGATAGAGCCTTGTGGAACACCATCGGATATCATGTGTTTGAGTTGTAATTACCACAACTAACAAAAATTTTTCCCTGTCAGGTAGGATTCAAACCAATTTAAGACCCTGCCAGAGAAGCCCACCCATTGACTAAGGCGATTTCTAAGAATGTTGTGATCAATGGTGTCAAATGCAGCACTCAGATCTAAGAGGATGAGAACAGATAAATGGCCTCTGTCTGCATTTACCCGCAAGTCATTTACTACTTTAACGAGTGCAGTTTCTGTGCTGTGATTTGTTCTGAAACCCAAATTTATCAAGAATCGCAGGTTTATTGAGGTGGTCATTTAACTGCATAATGACTGCCTTCTCCAGAACTTTACTTAAGAAGGGCAGGTTAGAGATGGGTCTAAAATTTTCAAGAGCTGAGGGGTCGAGATTATGTTTCTTAAGTAGGGGTTTAACTACAGCAGTCTTAAGACAGTCTGGGAAGACCCCCGTATCTAATGACGAATTTACTATGTCGAGAACATTATCAATTAGCACGCCTGATACTTCTTTGAAAAACCTTGTTGGTATCGGGTCAAGGACGCAGGTGAAGGGTTTTAATTGAGATATTATTTTTTGTAAATCAGGTAAATCTATCCTAGTGAAAGAGTTTAATTTGTTTATAACAGGATGCTGGGGTTTAGGAGGATCCTTAGTGTTGGGGAGATATACTATGTTATTTCTAATATCATTAATTTTTTGATTGAAAAATACAGCGACAGCCTCACAGGTTTCACTGGAAGCACTTAGGAGGCATTCCTTTGAGCTACCTGGGTTTAGTAGGCGATCAATTGTAGAAAATAAGACTCTGGGATTACTAGCATTGTTATTTATAATCTTGGAGAAATAGCAAGGACCCAGCGTTACTTCTGGTGCCAGGGCTGTCGCCCGTTGGAAGTCATTCCGGGTCACACAGAAGTCCCACATAACAAGGAGCACAGCTGTGGCTGTGCTGCCGGACTACAACTCCCAGCATTCCCTGCTGCTTCCCGATATCAAGAGCCGCTGCCATCTAGCCAGCCACCAGGGGGAATAAATCCCTACCAGAAATAGTCCTTCCCTGTCCTTTTTTATCCCTACCAGGGAAAGTGCTATGCACCTGCCCGGTTGAAATGCCTGTTCGTTAGTCTGAGGTTTCCTGTCCGAGTAAGGAACCATCTTCTTCTCTGGCTGGGGTGTCTGTTCTGTCCATCCATTAGGGAAGCCTTGAGCGGGTGTGACATCCTTCCCTGTCTTGGCCGGGAGGCCATTCAGTTCACTCGGGGTCTCCCACCTGGGTAAGGTACCTTCCCATCCTGTGTGCCACCTATATATATATATATATATATATATATATATATATATATATATATATATATATATATATATATATATATATATATATATATATATATATATATATATATATATATATATATAGTAGACTATAGGGGTCGCAGTTGCCCCTTAAACCCAACAGATAGATGAACAGAACACAGGTTAAAAGCACCCAAATGATATTTATTAAATATCTTGTTCTCTTCCAGTGCTCCCTAAGCACCACATTCACCAAAAACACAAGTAATAAACACAATTCTCTCTTTATAACTCCTCCACAATTCCCAGCAAGCATTGTCCACCTCCTCCTGACTCGTCCAGTCCTTTATATAGTCCTTGACCCGGACGTGCTTCTGTTCGTCCACTCACGTGATTTGCTAGCTCTTCCGGGTCAGATGGAGAATTGGATTTTCCTTCAGCCCAGAAGAACTTCGGTACTTGATTTTTGTTACACCCATTTCAAAACTTTGCACCCGCCCTTCTACAAGCTGCTTTATCTGACCATGCCCACTTAATATCTCTAGCCCATCATTCCATGTGCTGCCCTATTTCTTCATGCCCATTTGCCCACCTCTGGCCTATTTTTAAAAACATAATCAATTGTTAGCCCCACCCACTTATCTATATCTGTACTATTCTTGAACATTTTTGACCACACCCATTCTCTCACCTTTGTTTCCCACTTCTTTTCACACTTTTCTGAGCATGCCCATTTCAAAATTTCTAGTCCATTACTCCCCCTGCTCTGTACATTTGATTACATCCATGTCCCGTCATGACCTGGAAGTACTTCCGGGCTATGAATATGACACGAGTCCTTCTGTTCCTTTACAGCTCCCCCTGGCGGCACCCATCTCACCAAACCCAACTCCGAGTTCCAGGATGCCCTGTGGGAATCGGGGGCATAGCCAGATCCAGGGAAACTGCCATCTAAAGTTTTGGGTGAGGCAGTGACCTGGAAAAGCTGCCTTTCCCCATCTTTCTATCACAGGGGCGTCCCAGCCGGGATGAGCTGCTGGCCGTTGGCCACAATATATACAGTATATTCAAAATGATGGATGAATGATTAAATGATATGTTTTGATGTGATCAGAAAAGCAAGGGGACTTTCTATATGAGCCAATATCTACTCCTAAATAGAATCAATTCACTTTAATGGTTAGTTTTTAAAAAACAAGAAATCGATTCAGTAAAGTGAATCATAATGGCCATCACTGCTAACCGTCTCTCAAAAGCACTCACATTAAAACTTGCATTCACACAAATCTCGTCCTCGGTTGACTTCACTGGATTGTGCTGCTCACATATGCTAGCTACAAAGTTCTCCATCTTTGATCTCTGAGGTAGTTCACTGATTGGATGCTGATGTTGCCTTATTTGCATATGTTTCTGAAGATAGAGCTCTCAGGAATCATGGGTAGAAGTTTAACGGTGATCAGTATACCTCGGTTTTGTTGAGATTTTTTGTTCTCCATACTCAATCTCTGATATAGCTAACTGATTGGATGGCGAGGCTGTCTTATTTGCATATGTTTTTGAGGATACTGTATTTAGGAATCATGGGTAAATATTTGATGCTGGTCACTATACCTCAATTTCTTTGAATTTTGTGGCGATTTTAGGTGAGTTTTATATATAGGGGCCTATATTTAATTAACTTATTTATGATTTATGGAGCGTCTGGCACAGTGGTTCAATAGTAGCTCTGCTCCCTGGCAACAAGGAGACCGGAGTTCACACTCCCTATGTGGAGTTTGCATGTTCTCCTCATGTCCTCCCACAGTCCAATGTCATGTAGGTCAGGTTTCCAGATATTCCAAAAAACTCCCGAGGCATTTCTGGGTGCTTTGAGTGGCCATTCCCTGCTCCTTCTGGATGCAGCACACTGTAATCAAATGGATTTGTCCTCCTTACCTCTGATTCTTTTAATGGACATTTAAATAAAGACATGGAGGTGTTTGTGAAGTGAGGATGTTCCTCTGTTCTCTAAAATGGCCTCCTGTTTAATTGTTCGTTTGTGAATGTAGTTGTTTCATAGCCTGGAATTTGTTTGTGTTTTGCTTGACTGTTTAGTGGGACGCTCGTCTTCTCTCATTGGCGTCGTCTTTATGGTATCAGAGGGTAGACGTTATTTTAGAAGAAGTGGTGGTTATGGTGGCTGAATTAAACGTCACCCCACAGGCCGCCCGAGGCCTCTGCCTGGCTCACCTTAATGGTTGACCCAGCCCCGGCTGGCAGTTATGCCAGCTGCCATAATTGACATATTTGTGCCATGAGTTGCCTGTTAGCCAATATTAACAGCCTCCTGTGAAGTGGGCTGTCGTTACAAAAAGGGTCCTCTGAGCTCAAGTTCATCCACCACTTCTCCCTCTGCTGCTGCTTCTTTCTTGACCGTCGCCTTCTGATCTGCGGCACACGGCTAATTCCTGTTTAGTGGATATGACGCCATTTTCGGAGTATTTCACACATCAGGTGAACTCTAAATCCCTCTAGTCAGGGTCTTATGGTCTCCGATTTCACTCTCCTTATTCCTCAGACTTCATCTGGCCTGAAGAAGGTGCCTGAGTGGCCTTAAAAGCTGGCATATTGTAATCTTTTTAGTTAGCAAATAAAAGGAGTCATCTTGCTTGCTTTATAAATCCACTCATTGCAACAAAATACAATGGGTGGAGGGGCAGGGCCGTCTTCACAGCATCATAGACCCCCGGGCAAAGTAGTGTGCTGAGACCCCTGCTTTTGAAAACTACATAGGCGTCAGAAATATCATGAGCCTCCCACTAGTGCCTATGGTGCCCATATGTTAAGGGGGGGGGGTAGTGTCTATGCCATCTGTACATAGACCGTCCATGGCATGCCAGTCCAGCATAGGGCATTCACTTTGGCCCAGGCTGTGCCAATTTAGACTTCCATATTAACAGGTGATTGAAACTTGCAGAACAGATTGGCATTTGAACCCAAGAGATGGAGGGTTAGAGATACAGAAATGGGCGTGGTCAACGAAATATATGAAAACAAGGGGAAAACAAAGCTGACAAAATGGGCGTGGTCAATGAAATATATGAAAACAAGGGGAAAACAAAGCTGACAAAATGGGCGTAGTCAACGAAATATATGAAAACAAGGGGAAAACAAAGCTTACAAAATGGGCGTGGTCAACAAAATATATGTAAACAAGGGGAAAACAAAGCTTACAAAATGGGTGTGGTCAACAAAATATATGTAAACAAGGGGAAAACAAAGGTGAGAAAATGGGCGTGGTCAACAAAATATATGTAAACAAGGGGAAAACAAAGCTGACAAAATGGGCGTGGTCAACAAAATATATGACAAAATGGGTGTGGTCAAAAATGCAGCATATGTTCAGGAATGGGTCAGATACAGGTAAGTGGGTGTGGCTACCAGTTCATTATATTTTTAAAAACTAGGGGGCTCCACCCCCAGCTCGCTTTGCTCGCCAACCCCCGGTCATGCGCTACACGCTAGCCACTTCGCGGCTCTGCTGCTCGCGTATGGGGATGCGGATGTACAATTTAAACAGATTGTTATTTTCATGATAATTGTTACATATGAATAATAGAACTAACTGTTCTACATGACAGCAAGTAATTAACCATAGTAAAAAATAGTAAAACGTAATAAATTGAAAGTAAATTCTGTTTCGTTAGAGGTATTTGTTGCGTTATGCGTTTTTGTTCTGTTTGGCTTTGAAATGAACATGCAAATACTTTTTAAACTTACACATCTGTAGTGGTCAGGGGCCGCTAAGATTCACACCGTCAAAAATGACGGTGATTTATTTATTTTAATAGAGGAGACCCCAGGAACGTCCCCAGCCTTGGATCGACCCACACACACTCACAACAGAGACCAAATGAAGCGCACTGGGAACATTAAACAATTAAGAATACAATGAAAATAAATGAACTAAATGGAAACAATAATACCACCCCTGACCCCTTCGGCCATATTCCATTTAACAAATAAACACAAACACCACACTGCAAAGTCCATGAAAACCAAACCGGATGAAATGAGAGGTGATGAACTTAAGTCCAGCAATCTGTATGGTGAAAGGGTGAAAGAGAACTCAGTCCTACCGGTAGTTACTGAAAGGATGAAGTCGGATGGATGGTTCAGGAGGGCTCCACTTTTCCGGAAAACCAGTGAATTCCAACCCAGTGCTCAGTGCACAGGCAGACAGACGATCCAGACCACAACAAACAAATACAGTCCAGGACTCAACGATTAATCAAGGTTCCCATAACAGCAGGCAGCACGACAGATAAACGTAACACACAACGCACCAAAACAAAACAACCTTTTTTCTCTATTTGCCCCCTGCCCTCCTTTTAACCTCCTTTGACCACCTTTGACCCCAGCAGCCCCTGCAAGGACTGCTGGGAGATGAAGTTCTTACGTAGTAGCACTGCTACACATTTACTGTCAAACGTCAGTCAAAACAAACAAGATTTGGAATTAACTCTTCGTCAATATCGCATTAAATTTTGATTCCGTGTTTGGACTTTCATCGTGACAACGCAACGTACAACTGCCCGTGAGTGAATTTCGTTTCTTTCTCTCTACTAAATAAACCAACTTTTTCGAATGTTTGTCCCTGTGATTTGTTAATTGTCACAGCAAAAGCTATTCTAATGGGAAACTGTAAATGTTTTAATACGAATGGCATACCAAGATCTCCTTTGGTGTCTAATGTTAAAATGTACTCCATTACCTTTCTAGTCGCCTGTTAAAATTTTACCCGTCAGAATTGTTCGACCAATTTCAATCCAACTAATCTTGTCCCATTGCATAGCCCGTCACTCAGACATAAATTACGCAATTACATGACAATACATCCTTCTTTCTACAGGAATTCGGCCGGTGGAAGACCAGACGGTGTTAATGCTTGTCGATATTCTTTGTGATCTTATAAGCTGATGTTTTCATCTTCCGCACCATCACCACCAACTGTTTCAGCAGAGTCTATTGATGCCCATTTAACCAATTTGCCGTGTAACCAATCGACAGTTTTCACGTTCATTCGTTTGACTCCATCGTTTCTCGGTGCTAGGATTGCTCGTGCACTCATTTTTTCTGTTATCTTCAATAAGATTTGGACATAATATGTCTTCTTTAATTGTGAACTTAAAGTGAGGAAAACATAAAAATTTATAAGAGCCGAGAGCGCAGGAAGTGTGTCTGACAAAAACATTCACATGAATGAGAGGTGAGAGGACTGCAGACAGACGTGGGCCGTGAACAGGAAATGGTGGAGAGGAGGGCGGGACTTGAAAAAATGTCAAGGCCAAAGTCTCATCTTGTGGGACTTGGAAAAAACAAATCTCTCTTCCAGAATGTCTCGTCACATTGAAGGATTTTTTTTAATATAATAGAGCGATATTATATGTGCAGTTAAATACTTGAGATGGGTCCAGTGTGGGCTCGTCTCATCTCAAGATTTTCTTTTATAATATTGAAATAAGCCAGAGGTGGGCAAATGGGCGTGGACAAATAGGGCAGCACGTGGAATGATGGGCTAGAGATCTGTAAATGGGCGGGGTCAACATTTGCAAAAGTAAATGGAAAACAGATAAGACTGGGCCAGAGGGGAGAAAATGGGCGTGGTCAAACAAAGCCGCTTGTGGGAGGGCGGGTACAAAGTCTCGAAATGACAAAAATCAAGTTGTGGATGGGAAGATGGGCTAGAGATGTCGAAATGGACACATTCAATGCACTGTGTGTAGAAGAGTGGGCCAAGTGGAGAAACAAACATGAAAAACGTGTGGAGGAATGAGCCTTTTGAGGGGAAAATAGACATGGACAGACGAGCCTGGCCAAACACAGAAAATATAGGAATTAGGAAATGCACAGCATGTGTAAGAAAAGGGCTGGTGCCACGGTGGAGAAGTGCGCACGGTGAAAAACACAAAGCATGTGGAAGAAAAAGGCCAGAGAGGACAAATGTCACCATTTAAGGCCACAAGACTGAAAGAGTTAAAGCAGGTATGTAAATGAGCCAAGACGAGACGGCCCCCCCAAAACCTCTGACAGGCTTGATGGGGCAGAATGGATGGGCAACTCTGTAAATTGCATTTTGCTTTCCTTGTCATTTGTGTTTTATGAAATTGCACTTTGTTGGGCTTCCCCGACGTTGGCCGAGTAGATCGGTGGCTGGGGACCTCTGGCTTTACTGGAAATTGATGCAGATTACTTTAGGAGGCTCTTTCCTAAATTATACCAGACCCCCAAGGCAGCAGAGGTCCATTGATTTACGGATTGATCGGTTAAATTGTGTCTTATCGACGTGCCGTACTTTGCTTAGCCCTGCATTCCTGCTCGTCTCATTGCTGACCCCGAGTGCGTTTGGATGCTCCTGCTTTTCTTCCTTGTCGTAAAATGTTAAGTCCACCAGGACAGTTTGAATTATCACGTCCAATCTCACCTCTTAACTCAAACCAAAGCAGTTTACTAACATTTAAAAAATATCACTTGTGGTGGATTTCCAAGCTTTTTATTCTCGGTGGGAATTTTCTGCTTGTTATATAGAAAGCAGTTAAGCTGAAGGACCAAATCCAGGAAACCAAAGCCCCCCAACCCCATTGTATTAAAATCCAAAGCCGTCCTCCCACATCGCCTTAAGTGAAATGTGAAGTTTTTAACAAATTAGACAAATCCAGCCAGCACGGGCTCCAGTCTACTGGCACTCTCATATTTTAGGATTGAGAGGTCTGTGACTGAGTGCCAGCACCGTAGCCTGACGCTATGCCCACGCACCTTTGTCAAAGTGACATGTTGGAGATACCACAGGGCTGCCCTCAGCAAAAGTGATAATGTCGCACCCAAGGCATGAAGTCTTGCAGGCACTTGCTGTGTGAACCCCCCTTGAAGATTCACTCAAGTCTCATCTGCGTCCCATCGAATAACCAGGTTCCTCTTAGAAGTTCACGTACGTCGTACCTGAATCTCATGTCAATGAACCAGGGGTGCGGGTTCCAGGGATTGGGGGTTTGTGGGGTGTACAGATCCCCTTGTAGATGCTGATGAGTCGTACCTGAATGTAATATCAAAGACCAATGGGGGGGTCCCTCTTGAAGATTCACTCAAGTCTCACATGCATCATATTTATTAACAAGGTTCCTCTTGGAAATTCACATGCGCCATACTGTACCTGAATGTCATTGCAATGAACCTGGGTGGGGTGTAGGGATCCCCCTGTATCAAAGACCAGTACAGGGTGGGTCCCCCTTGCAGATTCACTCAAGTCTCACATGCATCATATTGAATAACCAGGTACCTCTTAGAAGTTCACGTGTGTTGTTCCTGAATGTCATATCAATCACCTTGGAGGGTTTATAGGGATCCCCATGTAGATGACCATGAATCATACCTTAATGTCATATCAAAGAGCAGTGGGGGGGTCCCCATTGGGGATATGTCCTTTTTGTAGCCAGGAGACCCAAACTGTACCCAGGACTCCAGACGAGGCCTCACCAGTGTGTTATAAAGCTTGAGCAGAACCTCCTGAGACTTGTAGTCCACACGTCAAGGCGCTATATAACCTGACATTCTGGTAGCCTTCTTAATGGCTTCTTAATGACTCCTAAATCCTTCTCATAAGGTGGACTCTCGATTTCCAGACCCCCATTGTGTATTCAAACCTCACATTTTTACTCCCTATCTGTAACTCTTTACATTTACTGACATTAAATTTAATTCGGGTAAAGTTTTATAAATGGGACCACAGGTTGCTGACGTCACCGGGTGTTAAGATAAGCATGAATGTGCGGACCACTTGGTAACAGGCAGCGCTCCCATAAGACTCAGACTTTTAGTCATTCTGCCCGCCTGCCACAACTGCGGCTGTTGGCTCCGCTCCGCTCAGCTCTGCGCTGCCTTGTTGGAACCTTTCAGTCGGACTGAAGCCAGTGACTCATTACTGACCTTCACCTTGAAGAAGATTTACAGATGGAGTGAAGGCAAAAAAAAAAAAATCCCCCTTACACCAGGAGAGACAACGCCTCTCATTTCTTTTCCTGTCGTGCTGTCAACAGCTTGTCCAGTTTGAGACCCCCTGCTCCGACGCCCCCTCTGACTGGAGGCTGTCTTTTCCCACGGACCCTGTCAATCACCAGAGAGTCTGCCTGTCACATCTCTTGGGCTGACCGCTGGCCCTCAGCTCCTTCTTGTGGGGGTTCAGAATGCGGCCGTCTGCCATTCGGCTCGGAGATGCCATTCTGTCAAGGTGACATGAAAAGAGTGGCAGAAGAAGCGCTCGGCAGCATAAAGAGGCAGACTGGCATTGACAGGGATTATGAGGGGGCGGGGTGGGCCAATAATAATATCTTATTTAAGGTCAAAATTTAGTTTTTAAGTATTGGATTGTTTTTTTTTTTTCTTAGTCTGATCCCGTTTCTTATAAAATTGAGAACCGTTTATGGTCTTACCTTTATTTGTAAATAAAGACAATGTGTTTGTCCCTCTTCATGAAAATCTCCGTCACTCTCATGTGTCAGTCCTCCTCACTTTCCTTTAGTTTTAAAAATCTTAATCTTCTTCGGAACAAAAAATAAAAACAAACGGGCCGCTGCAGTGCACTTGACTTTCTGATCTCGCTAACTTATCTGCGCCTCTGCGTAGAAGAACAGCAGCAACGAGCACCTGTTAGGCTCACATGCGCCCCCTTCAGGGCGGCACGGTACTCTCTGCCTCACCTTGTGCCTTTTCGCGGCGGTTTTATGTCTGATCAGCAAGACGAAATATGTCACACAAATTCAATAAAGATATTAGCCAGACTGTGGAAAGTCAGGGTGTATAATAAACGTGTCTGCAATCCTTATATTAGCGACACACAGAGAGACAGCGACAGGCACGCGCCAATCGCAGGCATCAACCCCGTCAGTGTGTGAGGAGAGCGCAGTCCGAGGTGAGCCTCATCGCTACAGCACCTCACGTTTCTCCCCTGTATGTGAACAGGAAATGCGTCAATTCAGTGATTTTGACTATAAAATGTTAACAATTATTGGAATCATACAGAAATCGAACTTATAGCGCAAACCAGTTGACACATTTATTTTATGTTTTATTTATTCTATGATTGGTTCCAGAGTATAAAGCTGTGCGTTGATGTGAGCCCGACTATATCGAGCCAAAACCTCTCGACTTCGCGCACTAGCTCAAGCTCCTTCCCCTTCAGAGAGGTGACATTCCACGTCCCAAGAGCCAGCTTCTGTAGCCGAGGATCAGACCGCCAAGGTCCCCGCCTTCGGCCACCACCCAACTCACACTGCACCCGACCTCCTTGGCCCCTCCCATAGGTGGTGAGCCCATGAGACGGGGGACCCACATTGCCTCTTCAGGCTGTGCCCAGCTGAGCCCCATGGGTGCATGCCCAGCCACTAGGCGCTCGCCATCAAGCCCCACCTCCAGGCCTGGCTCCAGAGGGGGGCCCCAGTGACGCGCGTCCGGGCAAAGGAAAACGGCGTCCAAATTTTTTATTCGTCATAGAAGGTCTATTGAATCTCCTTGAGAGGGGCTGGACTCTCTACCACTCTGGAGTTGCCCCCGGTGAGAGGTGTGGGCATACTTATTGCCCCCCAACTTGTAGCCTGTTCATTGGGGTTTACCCCGGTGGACGAGAGGGTGGCCTCGGGTGGGGGGACGGGACCTGACTGTTGTTTGTGCGTATGCGCCGAACAGCAGTTTGGAGTATCCACCCTTTTTGGAGTCCCTGAAGGGGGTGCTAGAGGGCATACCTCCTGGGGATTCCCTCATTTATCTGAGAGACTTCAATGCTCATGTGGGCAATGACAGTGAGACCTGGAAGGGCGTGATTGGGAGGAATGGCCCCCCCGATCTGAACCCGAGCGGTGTTTTCTTATTGGACTTCTGTGCTTGTCACGGATTGTCCATAACGAACACCTTGTTCAAGCATAAGGCTGTTCATATGTGCACTTGGCACCAGGACACCCTAGGCCTCAGGTCGATGATTGACTTTGTGGTCGTGTCATCGGACTTGCGGCCATATGTCTTGGACACTCGGGTGAAGAGAGGGGCGGAGCTGTCAACTGATCATGACCTGGTGGTGAGTTGGCTTCGATGGTGGGGGAAGATGTTGGTCAGACCTGGTAGGCCCAAACGTGTTGTGAGGGTCTGCTGGGAACGGCTGGCAGAGTCCCCTGTCAGAAGTAGCTTCAATTCCCACCTTCGGCAGAACTTCGAGTCCGAATGGGCCATGTTCCGTGCCTCTTTTGTTGAGGCGGCTGACCGGAGCTGTGGCCGTAAGGTGGTCGGTGCCTGTCACGGCGGCAATCCCCAAACCCGTTGGTGGACACCGGCGAGGGATGCCGTCAAGCTGAAGAAGGAGTCCTATAGGACCTTTTTGTCCTGTGGGTCTCTGGAGGCAGCTGATAGGTACCGGCAGGCCAAGCGGAATGCGGCTTCAGTTGTTGCTGAGGCAAAAAATCGGGCATGGGAGGAGTTTGGAGAGGCCATGGAGAACGACTTTCGGACGGCTTTGAGGAGATTCTGGTCCACCGTCCAGGGTCTCAGGAGGGGGAAGCAGTGCAGTGTCAACACCATATATGGTGGGGATGGTGCGCTGCTGTCCTCGCTTCGGGCGTGTGGGTCGGTGGGAGGAGTACATCGAAGACCTCCTCAATCCCACTAACATGCCTTCCAATGAGGAAGCAGAGCCTGGGGACTCTGAGGTGGGCTCTCCCATCTCTGGGACTGAAGTCACCGAGGTGGTCAAAAAACTCCTTGGTGGCCGGGCCCCGGGGGTGGATGAGATCGCCGGAGTTCCTTAAGGCTCTGGATGTTGTAGGACTGTCTTGGTTGACACGTCTCTGCAACATCGCATGGACATCGGGGACAGTGCCTCTGGATTGGCAGACCGGGGTGGTGGTACCCCTCTTTAAAAAGGGGGACCGGAGGGTGTGTTCCAACTATAGAGGGATCACACTTCTCAGCTTCCCTGAAAAAGTCTATTCGGGGGTTCTGGAGAGAAGGGTCCGTTGGATAGTCAAACCTCGGATTCAGGAGGAACAGTGTGGTTTTCGTCCTGGTCGCGGAACAGTGGACCAGCTCTACACCCTTAGCAGGGTCCTGGAGGGTGCATGGGAGTTTGCCCAACCGGTCTACATGTGTTTTGTGGACTTGGAAAAGGCGTTCAACCGTGTCCCTCGGGGAATCCTATGGGGGCTGTTCGGTCTCTGTACAACCAGTGTCAGAGCTTGGTCCGCATTGCCGGCAGTAAGTCGAACCCGTTTTCCAGTGAGAGTTGGACTCCACCAGGGCTGCCCTTTGTCACCGATTCTGTTCATAACTTTTATGGATAGAATTTCTAGGCGCAGCCAGGGTGTTGAAGGGGTCCGGTTTGGTGGACTCAGGATTGGGTCACTGCTTTTTGCAGATGATGTTGTCCTGTTTGCTTCATCAGGCCGTGATCTTCAGCTCTCTGGATCGGTTCGCAGCTGAGTGTGAAGCGGCTGGGATGAGAATCAGCACCTCCAAATCAGAGCATGGTCCTCAGCCGGAAAAGGGTGGAGTGCCCTCTCAGGGTTGGGGGAGAGATCCTGCCCCAAGTGGAGGAGTTCAAGCATCTCGGGGTCTTGTGAGGGAAGAATGGAGCGTGAGATCGACAGGCGGATCGGTGCGGCGTCTTCAGTGATGCGGGCTCTGCATCGGTCTGTCGTGGTGAAAAAGGAGCTGAGCCGTAAGACAAACCTCTCAATTTACCAGTCGATCTACCTTCCTACCCTCACCTATGGTCATGAGCTGTGGGTAGTGACCGAAAGAACGAGATCGCGAATACAAGCGGCTGAAATGAGTTTCCTCCGCAGGGTGTCTGGGCTTTCCCTTAAAGATCGGGTGAGAAGCTCAGTCATCAGGGAGGAGCTCAGAGTAGAGCCGCTGCTCCTCTGCATCGAGAGGAGTCAGATGAAGGGGCTCGGGCATCTGATCAGGGTGCCTCCTCAACGCCTACCTGGTGAGGTGTTCTGGGCACGTCCAACCGGGAGGAGGCCCCGGGGAAGACCCAGGACACGCTGGAGGGACTATGTCTCCCGGCTGGCCTGGGAACGCCTTGGGATTCTCCCGGAAGAGCTGGAAGAAGTGGCCGGGGAGAGGGAAGTCTGGGCATCTCTGCTTAAGCTGCTGCCCCCGCGACCCGACCTCGGATAAGCGGAAGAGGATGGATGGATGGGTGGATTTATTCAATAATTCATAATCAGACACAACACTTGATAACACTGATATAATTTAATTAACTGGTATTTTTGTTTCACTTATTCTACATTCAGAAAAGCAGCATAATTTTTACATTTATATGACATTTAGATATATTTCAAATTGTTGCCTAACTGTCTTTTGGTGATTTTATTATATTTTGCCCTTTATCTGTGCAGTTTGCTCCCTTCATTGTATCTTAATAATAATTAAACACTAGCAGAACAGACACCCAGGCAATCAACACGGAATCGTGAAAGGCTGTAGCTACTTTAGTGTCAGACCCACTCGTTAGTAAATAATGGGTTAATTAAATGAAAATCAGAAAGAAAATCAAGATGAAAATATTGGTAAAAAGAAAAACAATACATTATCCCCATATAACTGCTTGGTACATTTTATATTACCAAACTTTGTTTTCTAATTCCTATATTGTTCCCAAAACAGAAAATCTGGGAAATAACCATTCACTTCATGAGCCCAAGAGTCCAATTTAAAACATAAGCTGGTTGGAACAAAAACTCGCATCCACAGGGGGTCCCCAGGACCGGGTTTGGGAAGAACTGTGTTAGAAAATGGATGGATTGATGGATGGATTGAAGGAAGGAAGGAATGTGATTGGTTCAGACCAGCTTTGTTCAGTATAGAATAAAATTTGAGCCGAGAAGAGAATGAATGCTGACCGGTTCATGCCCACCCAAGGCATAATGACGCTCATTGTGGGAGATCCAATATGATGGCTCCGACCGCCGTGTCCATCCCTTCATTTTGTGATCTCCTTTAATTTGGTTAGGAGTCGTGGGGAGCTGGAGCCTACTCTGACAGTACTATGGACTCATGACCATGTAAATAATATTTTTATTTTACTAATATACTGTATTGAGGATTACTTGTGTCCTCTTCTGTGTATTTTATTGTATTGACCTCCTTTCTTTTTGACACCCACTGCACGCCCAACCTACCTGAATAAGAGTCTCTCTCTAACCGTCTTTCCCAAGGTTTCTTCCATTTTTAGGGTTTTTTTTGGGGGGGGGGTCCTTGTCTTCTTAGAGAGTCAAGGTTGGGGGTCTGTGAAAAGGCAGGGCCTGTTAAAGCTCATTGTGTCATTTCTTGTGTGATGTTGGGCCCTACAAAAATAAATTGTATTGTATTGTAAATGGCTGTCCTTCACGGGACACGCTCACTCATCCTTCTGCCTAAAACTTGGGGGTTGGTGGCAAGATTGGCATTCTAGTCACCATAACAAAAAACCTCCCACTGTTCCAGTGCGATGCTGAGGTGCACCCGGGTGCTTGCTGTGTGGAGGCGGCGACAACGTGCTATCAGCGCCTGCATCAGCGTGACGTGCTCTTCCTGGAGAGAATTGAAATGTGCAAGAAAACATCCTAGAGATTCAATGAAGAAGATAGCCGGGAGAGGAATCGGGGTCCAAGAATGGAATGGTTTCAGTCCGTCCTCTTGTACTGCCTTGCCTCACTCATGCAGTGACGTGCATAGGGGCGGGGCGGAGGAGGGCGCTCCGCCCCGAGCGACACAATTGGCCAATAGGCTCAGTACAATTTGTGTGCAAGCAGCGGGGGTCCGAAAAATTTCACTCATGAATGAAAAAAGTCAAATTCTCAGATGTTTATCCACAAAAGCTTCAAAAATCATTTTCAGACTGTCCTTCTGTAACGGCGTCAGACACAGCAGTTGAAATGTATGAGGCAATAACAAAAATAAACAAAAACATTACACTGATAATAATTTCTAGGAAGATAAACAACTAATTTACAATTTCTAAATTCGTTTCATTACCAATCCGAATGCGTTGAAGCAAACCCCACGTATCACTTGTACAACTACACAGGTTCTGGTTTTCGCAGCGTAGTTATATTAAATTAATAATTAGAACACGGCTTATACGTCTATACGATATTCTTGTCTATGATGCTTATAAATAATTATATGTGAAAAAGTATTGCTGTTTCTCTATATATGAATAAATCTATGCGAAATGTATCTACATTTTTCTCTAAATGTCATTTTAATTTTCTATTTAAATAGGTTAACATATTCAGATATGTTGGAGGGTGGCAAATTGAAGCACCGCCCCGCCCCGAGCGGCACGAACTCTTAGCTTAGCTACGCCACCGCACTCGTGTCACAGTAGCGGCTGAACTCGGTGAGCCACCATTGCATTGCATTGCATTGCTGACTTGTTCACGTCCACTTGTGGCGTAAGCTCCTCGAATCGGTCGCAGTTTCGCCCGCTCGGAAGAGGAACCTCAACGGTTAAACTTAGGCACAAACCGTTGAGCCGCGCTAAATGAGTGTGACCCGCGCCGCACGGCTTGTGACACGGAGAAGACAGCTTGGCTCAGACCTGCTCCTCTCAGAATAGAATCCGACGAACTGAAGCCCAGCCAAAATGTCAGAGACGTGCAGACTTAATAACAAGTGCGGAGGCATCTGAGAAATGAGGACGGAGAGAGAGAGGCTCGTGTAATGGAGACCTCTCAAATATTAAAAAAAAAAAGAATATTGGCCATGAATTATTAAAGAGCAATACGCTTTGATTTATTTATTAACTTGTAAAACTCGTTGCTTTGCTGGACCCAGGACTGTCTGAATGCATGAAAGACACGGAGCTGGGAGACTGATGAGGTTGCTGTTTCTACAATGGCCAAGCGCTTCAATTATGTTTTATTTATTTATTTTTCTATTGGTTATTGTTCATTTAATTTTTCTTACACTACTGGCCGCTTTGTTGGGTGGGCAGAATAATCTGGAACTGACCACGACTAGTCAAATGATCATTTTCCAGACAGATTGCCCTTTGGTTTATATAGCGTCTTTCATGCCCAGAATGCTAATTAACTGCAGGATATTCTCTGCTTAGATCTTCCTCATTTCCATGTTATCCACCCATTCATCTTCCAACCCTGCACAGCACTGAGAAGCTGGACCCAAACGGGCACAAGGCAGGAATAATCCCTGGGTGGTGGGGCGCCAGTTTTAGCACAGGGCAAAGACTTTCAAACACACATAGAACAAAAAAACACATTTTGCATCACCAATCAGCCTAACCTTGGGATGGGATTGTGGGATGAAACCGCAGCACTGGGAGGAAACCCACAGGGACACGCGGAGAACATCAAACTGAATGCAGGGAGCACCTGCGGCACTTGACCTCCATGGGAACCAATAGTGCTAGCAGGTCATTTGTCTGAGATATCACCTGAGTTGATTCCTGAAGTTAACTAATAGTGTATTCTTTGAATTTACAGTGAAAGGATCTATAAAAAACAGATGAATAATTAACTAAAGCAGTGAAAGGCAACTTTTTTCCAGTTGCCACGCACTAAGTCCAAAAAATTTCTTTCGCGGCGCACCTGAGGGACTGTCCATAAATAAAGTCGTGACGACACAATCTATGGACAATCGCCAATAAAAACAGTTAATTTTACAAGTTTGAAAGACATTTTATTAATAAAGGAATAAAAGGATAAATCTTAAATTTAATTAATGTGAACGTTGAGATTGTTTTTCAGCACATATGAGATTGATGCGAGGATCAATTTTCAAAAGGCAGACGCGCATTTCCTTGTCGATCATTTGAAGTCTCTCGCGTTGCTTAGACTTACACTTAAGTGTTCCGTTATCTGTTTTTCCAACATAAAATATATATTTTTTAAACATTATCTTTTTAATCAACCAAAAGTACAAAAACACTAGCAATTTTAAATATTTTACAAAAGTTTTCGCGGCACCCCTAGAAAATTCCACGCGCACCGGTTGCCCGACAATGAACTAAAGGCATACATAGCATCATTTGTGACAGACACAGAATGTCCTATCGACTTAGCAATCAGAGTCTGTACCCTTCGTTATTATTATGTTTAAAGTCCATACCATCTGTGAAAGGTGCTATATAAAATAAAGATTATTATTAAAGAGGTACAGATAACATATTATTATGTGACGCATTCTCAAGGTCTCAGTGACCCAGCAGTAGGATTATGACTCTGTTATTTAAAGTCCATACCACCCGTGAAAGGTGCTATATAAAATAAAGATTATTATTAAAGTAAGTGGTACAGAATACATGTCATTTATGTCACACGTTCTGAAGGTCTTAGTGGGATTATGAGTCTGTTATTATTTTTATTTAATTTTACCTGTGAAAGGTGCTATATAAAATAAAGATTATTATTAAAGGGGCGGCACGGTGGCGCAGTGGTAGCGCTGCTGCCTCGCAGTTAGGATACCCGGGTTCACTTCCTCCCTGCATGGAGTTTGCATGTTCTCCCCGTGTCTGCGTGGGTTTCCTCCGGGCGCTCCGGTTTCCTCCCACAATCCAAAGACATGCATGTTAGGTGGATTGGTGATTCTAGATTGGCCCTAGTGGGTGTGTTTGTGTGTGTCCTGTGGTGGGTTGGCCCCCTGCCCAGGATTGGTTCCTGCCTTGTTGGCTGGGATTGGCTCCAGCAGACCCCCGTGACCCTATTTGGATTCAGCGGGTTATCCAATGGATGGATTATTATTAAAGTAAGAGGTACAGATAACATATTATTTAGGTCATTGGTTCTTAAACTGTGGGGCGGGCCCACCGTAGGGGGGCGCGAAGATGTGAAAAAAAGAAAACAAGAATCAAAAATATGAAAAATACATCTGTTGAAACCAAAACAAATGAACTTAAACTACATTCTGATACTAGAAAAATAAATATAGAGTTAGATAAATGTCGATAAACGTTAAGCAGGTATAATAAAATGTATACCTATGATATATCGTTAATTTAAAAAAGAACAAATTGGTATTAGTGGACTCCTTTCAAAAAAACGTTAGGTGGGGCGCGATTAAAACTGTTATGAAAACTCTGGTCGCAAATACTTAAAGGTTGAGAAACGCTGATTTATGTGACGCATTCTCAAGGTCTCAGTGACAAAGCAGTAGGATTATGACTCTGTTATTTAAAGTCCATACCACCCGTGAAAGGTGCTATATAAAATAAAGATTATTATTAAAGTAAGTGGTACAGAATACATATCATTTATGTCACACGTCCTGAAGGTCTCAGTGGGATTATGAGTCTGTTATTATTTTTATTTAATTTTACCAGTGAAAAGTGCTATATAAAATAAACATTATCATTAAAGTAAAAGGTACAGATAACATACAGGGAGACTCACTCGAAAGAGGCCCCGAATATTCGATTGTAACTCCCGTTAGGATGAAGCAATCTGAACCAAAACACTCCGCTCTCTACCTTGACGTGTGTCTGTCTATTCGATTCATGCGATGCCGGAAGTGATTTCCGTTTTCTGCAGGACACATTTCGACTCGGCGCTCCGCGATCCTGAACGTATCGGCAAGCGTCTCTCTTTGAATAGCAGCCATTTCACGGTTTTATTTCAAATCCTCCGCAGTCCGAGGCTTGTTCCGATAAACCACAAAGAAAGAAGTCTGGTGGTGTCAGATCCGGCGAGCGTGGTGGGTGGCCCAAATCCCCTTTGAAATGACCCTGTTGCCGAACAAGGACTCAGTTTCCGCCATGCACCTTGCCGATGTATGACACGTTGCTCCATCTTGCAGGAAGTCACCTTCCGTTAACTACCGATTATCCAGTTGATCCTGACATCAGTTAAACGAATCGGTGACCCGATAGGTTGGCACCATGAAGACGCGCTGCTCAATACACTATGTACACCACCATCCTGATGAGAAGGCAAGATTGCGTAAAGGGGTACGGCGGGAGGCACCCAAAATTTGCATATGGCTGTCCGGCGCCTATATCTCATCACTCCAACGCAGGGTCATCCCGGCTTGTTCGAAGCTCCATTTACTGAGGGGCACATGGGACGTTGTTTCGTTCAGATCGCTTCGTCCTAGAATATTCGGGGCCTCTTTCCAGTGAATTTCCCTGTTCTATTTATGGGACACTTTCCGGAGGTCATAGTGGGACTATGAGTGTAAGAGCCATTTGCTAGTTATTTAAGTTATATAAATGTTTGCCTAAATATTACAACAACAACAACAACATTTATTTATACAGCACATTTTCATACAAACAGTACTGCTTTACATAATAAAGAATAGAACAAAATAAGTCAACATTAATTAACATAGAATAAGAGTAAGGTTCAATGGCCAGGGGGGACAGAAAAAACAAAAAAAAACTCCAGATGGCTGGAGAAAAAAATAAAATCTTTAGGGATTTCAGACCATGAGACCACCTGACCAGTCCCCTCTGGACATTCTACCCAACATAAATGAAACAGTCCTCTTTGGATTTAGGGTTCTCACGGAAGGACTTGATGATGATGATGGTCACGTAGACTTCTGGCTTTTAATCCATCCATCATTGTTGGAGTGCATATATTAGTGAATAATCTATGGGAGGTTCCTACAACTCTAATAAGTTAAATAAAATTAGTATATTCTAACTATTTCTAGCCTTTCTGACTAAACATTACACTCAGTTAGTGACCTGCCTTGCCAGGTGCGAGCTGTTGAGGGCACAGGGTTTTAAACTATACGTCTTGCGTGCCAAGTAACATGAAAGACAACGAGCTCAACTGAGCATGCAGCGCCATATGAAGTAAAGCATCCTTAAGTATGGAAACAACTAAAATTTGACAAGAAAAGTTAAGTTTAGAAAAGATACGTTTTTTAATTCTAATGTTTTGCCGTTTATTCTACGTGTGTAACAACCTTTATTCTTTATTCTTGTGTGGACTATTTGCTTTGAATTTTCACTAAATATTTTTAAAGGAACTTTTGGACTGAGAGAATTTCTTTCGCCACACGTTTTACCCGCGATTGAACCCGCCTTACACTCCCAGAGCTACAATGAGTCTGTAATTATTTTATTTAAAGTCCATGCTATTTTGTGACAGCTGCTATATAACATAAAGATTATTATTAAAGTACTGCGGTGGGCTGGCGACCTGCCCGGGGTTTGTGTCCTGCCTTGCGCCCTGTGTTGGCTGGGATTGGCTCCAGCAGACCCCCGTGACCCTGTGTTAGGATATAGCGGGTTGGAAAATGGATGGATGGAATTGTGGGAATATGACTGACTGACTGATTATTAAAGTAAGAGGTACAGATAACATACTATTTGTGTGACACCTTCTCTGGGTCTTAGTGACCCCAGCGGTAGGATTATGACTCCGTAATTATTTTATTTAAAGTCCGTTCTGCCTTTTTTAATAATTATTCCTATAAGACGTTAACAAAAGCCAATGCTTTCTTTCATTCTCAGACTCTTTTTTTAATTGTTCGGTGTGAGTTTTGAATGCAGAGGGTACTCGTATATCCTTTTTTTATGATCCACGACACTCGGGGTTGAGTGTTCATCGGCGAGCTCTCAGAAATCTGAGCTAAAGGATTATTCCGGAAGTTATGCTCACCCACAGGGTATTAGAAAGAGACCAGTGGACCGCAGGTGGCAAAGAGAGCTCAATAAATGGACCTTGTCTCGTTTGGATTTCCCATTTTAAAAACCTGCTTTTGCGGTGAGACTTTGATGGGTTTCTAATTTATCACCCTGCTCCCCAATCCTGTGCAAGTCATGCGTACATCAGGCGAGATCTGCATATTGAAGTCAGTCAACCCTATGAAAATTCAGCCTCAATGTATATTGATCTTCCAGTTTCGTGAGAGGCTTATGAAAGATCAGCCATGTGCGTCATGGGCTCAGGTAAGATATCAAAACAGCGCAGGAGCTGATGCAAGTGAAGCAGATGACTGGGCAGGGAGACATGATACAGTAGTCAGGAGACATGGGTCAGGACAGGACTACAACAGTGGCCTTCACAGCAAGGGGGATGTGGGGGGGGAATGGAACATTAAAATCCCACCACTGCCACCCAATATGACACGCAGGACTGTTCTTCAGTCTGGGTTTCCCAGGTTACAGTCATCGTTTTCCTTAAATCAAAGGCTTCAGTCACAGTCTCAGTTGGCGTGATTTCAGTAGACATTTAAAGTGTTGGGGCACCAAAGTCATCGTCATTTAATGCCCTGTTGGAAAAACAAAAAGGCTTTGAAAAGAATGGCACTCTTGGAGGACGTCGTTGTGACCTGAGCAAGGCGACTCTTCTCAGACCTCCATCCTCATTGAGATCCTGGTGACAACTGACAGCCTCCTTCTGAAAGGTCAGGTGATATTTAAAGAGGTGGAAGAGACAGGATGACAGGGAAGTGACGTCAGTGTCCCATAGATAAGTCCTCCTCCATTCTAGGGCATATGGAACTTGGGTTAGTACAGGTGTTACAGTCAAATCCCCCATATTTAATACTGCAAGGATTTCTAAAGTCATTCTGGGGGTATTGAGTGTTGCTTGATGAAGAAATGGTAAATGGCCTGTATTTGATATAGCGTGATGATAAGCTACTTTGTAGCCACAGCTGCCCTCTGGCACACTGACAGAGGCGAGGCTGCCGAACACTGGCGCCACCAATCCTTCCGACCACCACCAGCAGGCAAGGTAGGTTAAGTGTCTTGCCCAAGGACACAACAGCTGCATTCTCATGCCGGGAGCCAGGATCGAACTTGCGACCCTCCAATTGCTGGACAACCCACTCTACCAACTGAGCTACTGCTGCCCTTAAGAAAGAACAGAACAGAACAAAACAAAAAAATTTTAAATGATTTCGACGCCATACTGCAACAAAAGAAAATGTAAAAAATGTGAAGGGGTCTGAATAAGTTCTGAAGGATAATCACGTTTGTGTGACGTACACTTGGCAGGTGGAGTGACTTTTTAGGTCTCTTAGGTAGTCTTTGATGAAAAATGAGCCACATACTTGTGATTTTTATAGTGCCTTTCTGAATCCATTCTATTCTTCTTTATTTCATCTTATACAATTTCTCGTATTAGGAATTTGTTAGTTTTCGCATACCTCTTAGGGTCAGAGCGCAGGGTCAGCCATTGTACAGCACCCCTGGAGCCATTGAAGGTTAAGGGCCTTGAAGAGTAGGATCTCTTTTGGCAGTGATGGGGATTCAAACCGGCAACCTTTGAGATACCAGTGCAGATCCTTAGCCACTCACCCCCATATATATATATATATATATATATATATATATATATATATATATATATATATATATATATATATATATATATATATAAAATCCTGAGCCTAAAAGTGCAACAATTTTGTGCAACGATTTTATGTGACCTTTTTATGTGACTTTTTTGTCACACTTTATATCGGGCTTATTTTAAAACCTACATATATAATGTATCTGGAAAGTATTCCCAGAACATCACTTTTCCACATTTTCTTATGTTACAGCCTTATTCCAAAATGGATTAAATTTATTTTTTTTTCTCAGAATTCTACACACAACACCCCATAATGACAACGTGAAAGAAGTTTACTTGAGATTTTTGCAAATTTATTAAAAAAAAACAAAACTGAGAGATCACATGTACATAAGTATTCCCAGCCTTTGTCATGAAGCTCCAAATTGAGCTCAGGTGCCTCCTGTTTCTCCTGATCATCCTTGAGATGTTTAATTGGAGTCCACCTGTGGTCAATTCAGTTGACTGGACCTGATTTGAAAGGCACACACCTGTCTATAGAAGGTCCCACAGTTGACAGTTCATGTCAGAGCACAAACCAAGCATGAAGTCAAAGGAATTGTCTGTAGACCTCCGACACAGGATTGTCTCGAGGCACAAATCTGGGGAAGGTTACAGAAAAATGTCTGCTGCTTTGAAGGTCCCAATGAGCACAGTGGCCTCCATCATCCATAAATGAAAGAAGTTCGAAACCACCAGAACTCTTCCTAGAGCTGGCGGGCCATCTAAACTGAGCGATCGGGGGAGAAGGGCCTTAGTCAGGGAGGTGACCAAGAACCCGATGGTCACTCTGTCAGAGCTCCAGAGGTCCTCTGTGGAGAGAGGAGAACCTTCCAGAAGGACAACCATCTCTGCAGCAATCCACCAAATCAGGCCTGTATGGTCGAGTGGCCAGACGGAAGCCACTCCTTAGTAAAAGGCACATGGCAGCCCACCTGGAGTTTGCCAAAAGACACCTGAAGGACTCTCAGACCATGAGAAACAAAATTCTCTGGTCTAATGAGACAAAGATTGAACTCTTTGGTGTGAATGCCAGACGTCACGTTTGGAGGAAACCAGGCACCGCTGATAACCAGGCCGATACCATCCCTACAGTGAAGCATGGTGGTGGCAGCATCAGGAACTGGGAGACTAGTCAGGATAAAGGGAAAGATGACTGAAGCAATGGACAGAGACATCCTGGATGAAAACCTGCTCACTCCAGAGCGCTCTTGACCTCAGACTGGGGCGACGGTTCATCTTTCAGCAGGACAACGACCCTGAGCACACAGCCAAGATATCAAATCAGTGGCTTCAGGACAACTCTGTGAATGTCCTTGAGTGGCCCAGCCAGACCAGAGCCAGACTTGAATCCGATTGAACATCTCTGGAGAGATCTTAAAATGGCTGTGCACCGACGCTTCCCATCCAACCTGATGGAGCTTGAGAGGTGCTGCAAAGAGGAATGGGCGAAACTGGCCAAGGATAGGTGTGCCAAGCTTGTGGCATCACATTCAAAAAGACTTGAGGCTGGAATTGCTGCCAAAGGTGCATCGACAAAGTATTGAGCAAAGGCTGTGAATACTTATGTACATGTGCTTTGTCAGTTTTTTTATTTTTTATAAATTTGCAAAAACCTCAAGTAAGCTTTTTTCATGTTGTCATTATTGGGTGTTGTGTGTAGAATTCCGAGGAAAAAAATGAATTTAATCCGTTGTGGAATAAGGCTGTAACATAACAAAATGTGGAAAAAGTGATGCTCTGTGAATACTTTCCGGAATGCACTGTATATGTTTGGTATCGTTATTTTCAGGATTTATCGAACTTTAATGTGATGTTGTTAGATTTTCAGTTTCTTGTTCCATTTTTAAATTATAAACTAAAAAATATCAAGAACTCACATCCTGCGAGACAAGACTTTGTGCCAAGAGATTTAACCAGGCCCGCCTGGGGCCGGAAATAAAAGACAAAGAGTAGGACATCTGCTGTACAGGCTTTTAAATGTTCAAAGCGTTCAGTGAGATGAAGATCACACAGCACGGTGGCAGCAGCTGATTGAGCAAAGAGGAGGCAAAAAACAAACTGTATGTGTTTCCCATTGTATTACCGTTAAAGAGGGGGTTTGGGAGGAGCGACTGTGTCTCCTTGGGGGGTGTTCAGCCCCCTCTTCACAACAGTGCATAGCGCAGACACTGGGTAGTGAGAGAAGCGAGCAGTGGGCAAAGCCAACTAGTTTATTTTTGTTATTTAAATGGGGTTGGTCCCCCAGTTTTAGAACCTGTGTTCTTCCATTTTTCCAGAACATTCTACACTCTATTTCCAAAAGTACTGGGACCACCCCTCCAAATCATTGAATTCAGGTGTTCCAGTCACTTCCATGGTCACAGGTGTATAACATCGAGCACCTCAGCATGCAGACTGATGCACTTTACAAACGTTTGTGTCAGAATGGGTGGCTCTCAGGAGCTCAGTGAATTCAAGCCTGGTACCGTGATAGGATGCCCACCTGTGCAGTAAGTCCATTTGTGACATTTCCTCATTACCAAATATTCCTTGGTCGACTGTTAGTGGTGTTGTAAAAAAGTGGAAGCAATTGGGAACAACAGCAACTCAGCCACTAAGTGGTAGGCTGCAGAGCAGGGACACTGCATGTTGTGGTGGGCAGAAGTCACCAACTTTCTGCAGAGTCCATAGCTACAGACCTCCAAAAGCTCAAGAACAGAGCAGCGTAGAGAAAGACCTTCAGGGAATGAATGGGTCTCCATGGCCGAGCAGCTGCAATCAAGCCTGACATCACCAAGTGTAATGCAAAGCGTCGGATGCAGTGGTGTAAAGCCCACCACAATGCCACTGGACTCGAGAGCAGTGCAGACGTGTCCTCTGGGGTGACGAATCACGTAATCCGATGGAGGAGTCTGAGTTTGGTGCTTGCCAGGAGAACGGGATTCGCCTGACTGCATTGTGCCAAGTATAAAGTTGGATTATGTTGTGGGGTTGTTTTTCAGGGGTTGGACTTGACCCCTAAGTTCCAGTAAAAGGAACTTTTAACGCCTCAGCATACGAAGCCATTTTGGACTTTGTGGGAACAGTTTGGGGATGGCAACATGACTGCACACACACCAGGGTACACAACAAGGTCTGTAAAGAAATGGAGGAGCGAGTTTGGTGTGGAGGAACTTGACTGGCCTGCACAGACCCCTGACCTCACCTTTGGGATGAATTCGAGCGGAGACTGCGAGCGAGCAAAGCCTTCTTGTGCAACATTAGTGCCTGACCTCGCCGATGCTCTCCTGGTCACAAATTCCCATAAACACACTCACTCCTACACCTTGTGGAAAGCCTTCCCAGAAGAGTTGAAGCTGTTAGAGATGCAAAGGGTGGGCCGACTCCATATAAAAGCCTGTGTATTAAAAAGGGGATGTCATTAAAGTTCATGTGCGTGTAAAGGTAGGCGTCCGAATACTTTTGGCAATAGAGTGTATATATATTGTGGCAGGCTGCCGGGGCCTTTACCTGTCCAGGTAAGCTCTTGAGGAGGAGTGGAGGTTGAAGGACTGGCAGCAAAAGGAACTGTGGCATGGGCTTGTGCTGGAATAAATAAACCACGTGCTGTGCGGCAAAGTCGAGTCCTGTCTGTCCATTTCGGGGATAGAGTGGCTGTACGTGCCCTGAGTGTCATAGCAGGATTTATTTTTCTCATTGAGAGCTGGCGTGTTTTCAAAGTGTTCCTTTAATATTTTATTTACAGTATATATATATATATATATACAGGTATATATATATATATATACACTAGGGGTCCCCTGCTCGTTTCACTCACCAGAGAGTCACTTAGTCTGCCACTCGCTTTGTGAAGAGGGGGGCTGTACACACTCCAAGGAGACACAGTCGCTCCTCCGAAACCCCCTCTTAAATGGTGATACAATGGGAAACAAATAACAGTTTTTTTTTTTACCTCCTCTTTGCTCGATCGGCTGCTGCTGCTGCCATGTTGCGTGATCTGCATCTTGTGCGGCACGCCGAACATTTACAAGCATGTACAGCAGCTGTCCTTTTGTCTCACTGCCTTGTTTCTCTTCTCCCATGGACATCCTCAAATACTATGCAATCTCGTTTCGCTATTCCGTTATTTCACCAAGTAATAATTTCCATTTGTTTGCGCTAAATCGATCTTTACACTCATTTTTCTGAGACTTTCGAAATTTCCTACTTCCATTATCTCTAACCTGCTCTGCATGTGTATTGCGCCAACGTGTTTGAATTCTTTACGAGGTTTCACTTTGTCTTTTTCCGGCCACGGGCGTGATTATTACTTTCCTTATTTTCAGAATTTGCACATACATTATTATTGTTCTTTTTTGCCTTCTTTTCTCTCCAACGCTTTTGGGTCTCTTTTCGATGCGCTGCTCTTTCTTCTTCGCTTAGTTGTTGATGTGCCATCTAGAACGCATACAATTTTTAAGAGCTGGGAGTGTGTCTGCCAAAAGCACTCCAACAACTGTGAGGTTAGATGACCGTGGCCTTGTTTGAAAATGGTTGTAAGAAGGACGTGACTTGACCGTCTTGCGGGACATAAAAGTGTCTCTCTTCAAAACATCATGTCTCATCTCAGGAAAAAAAGTCTCGTGTTGTCCCAAGATTTTTTATTATAATAGAGAGATGATACAAAACAAAAATACTTGGCAACTTCTGTTAACAAATACAGAACCCTCCTCGTGCAGCATATTCTTGCTCTCTGTCTTCAGCACTTGTCCAACTCCAAAACTAAAGACTCCAACTTCAAGTGTCTCTTTATATATACCTTGGCCTGTTGGAGGCGGAGCTTTCGACGATTGTGGGGCGTGGTCAGGCCTGCTCTGACTGTGATTCCTTGGATCTGTAGAGGGAAAGAGAAAATAGCGCCCCCTATCTTCCTGTGTCAGTATCACTTAACTAATCAGATCCAAGAAGGTGCCCCTATGTGTGTGTTCTACTTATACAGGGTGGCGCACGAAAAACCGAACCATCTCCGACTCCAATGGCGACATACGTTTCTTAGCCCGTACACAAAACAAAAGATATGCAATACAAAAATCTGTACTTACTGGTTAGAGGAGGTGCTGGAAATTACAACAATATACCATTAGAACACTCGAGACGAGAACAGGCCATTCAGCTCAACAAAGCTTGCCAGTCCTGTCCACTTATCTCTTCCAAAACAACATCAAGTTGAGTTCTGAAAGTCCCTAAAGTCTTACTGTCCACCACATTACTTGGTCGCTTATTCCAAGTGTCTATCGTTCTTTGTGTAAAAGAAAAAAAGAAGAAATTAATGTTTGTGTGAAATTTCCCTTCACAAGTTTCCAACTGTGTCCCCGTGTTCTTGATGAACTCGTTTTAAAGTCACCTGTATAACAGCTCGAGCCAGCCGGTCAGAGACGGTTCAGTTTTCCGTGCGCCACCATTTACATGTGTGTGATGTCTCAGCCAGGATGCCTCCCTTGGCTGAGATTCAAATGAATGTTTTATATCTGTTGTTCATTTTTGATTCTTTCATTTACGTTAAATATGTGCATCATTCTTTGGATTTTGTTATGCCAATGTATACACGTTGCCTGTTTTATGTTCCATGTGCTTTGTGAGTGGTCCATCCGCCCTATAAATCCAGAGGGTCTCCCAGAGTTCCTGGAGGTTCATTGTGGACTTGATGAGTGTACTTGTGTTTATTGTGATTTTTGGGAATTCGTGGATCTCTGATGTATTTATTTATTTATTTACTTTCTTCCCTGTGTTTTTACCTTGGGACTTGTTTGATTTGCATTGCTTTCATGTTACTTGCAATTCCATTTTGCCTTTGTGCTCCACAGAGCTCCATTGCTGATTGGAAAACTTTTTTTTAATTGTGAAGAATAAAACTTGAGTGTGTTCCCTTTATTACTAGCCGGGTTTGTTGATGATATCCCCCCCTAGTGGACATGTTCGGAAGTGCTTTTGAACTCTTTGGTGTTTGGGACTCCTCATTCATGACAATGTTTAGAGACAGGGGAAATGGATTTTGCTGGCATTTGTGTGAGTGCACATGGCTCTTGACCTAATTTATGATTTTAAATTGGCACGGTCTGAGTGGGTGGGTGTCCATGTGTACTGTGTGTTCTCTGCCTTTGGCTGATGCCCCATCCTGCCAGCCAACTGATACTTTCTGTACAGGCTTCAGCTGCTCATGATCCTCATTTGGAATATGTGTGACTGACAACCGATGGACGGGTTAGACAATGGATAGATGGATGCAGTGATAATGATTCTGGAATGGTGTCAGCCAGGGGATTTATTTAAACTCTCTATTGAAGCATCATTATGGCTAATTTACTTCTTGCACTTCATACTCATTCAGTTAAAAATATGTAGGCACGATGACTAAAGTAGGCAGCCATCTGCACAGGCTTGTGTGAAGTCGACCATCTGGCTCAAGGATGTAGTTGGATAAGCTTCCGTGACACTGACCTCGAAGATGTTCATTGAAGATGAGCTGCAGTACCTACGTGAAAACTTGTCATGTCAGGTCAGGTCAGGTCGGGGAACAGGCACTGGTACAGTGTGCGCTGCCACACCCACCACATGATGAAACAGCCTGGCACACAAACCAGGCAGACACGCAGTCCAGTGCCACCATCTGGAAATGACCCTCTATCTGCCGCAGCCAGGTGTTATGTGGGGGTCCTCTTGGCCTGGTGCAGCCACTCAGATCCTCAACAATGAGAGTCTTGAGAGCTGGATCACCCTCAGGGCCGTAGTGCTGTAACTGGTGCTCCCTCACAATGCAGGTCATGTGCCTCATTCAGGACTCCGTGAGCAACACAAAGTCAGACCAGCGGGACCCTCCAAAGAGAAACACATGAAGGAGTCCAAGTCTTCATCTCAGGTCACAGGATAGTGTCCATGTCTCACAAACAGAAAGCACCAGGACTCTAAAGACTTGGACCTTCTCTATTTTGCAGAGATATCAGGAGCGCCACACACCCCTTTACAGCGACCTCATGACCCCCCATGCTCAGTGACGTGCGGTGAGGTTCATGGCTGGTGAGGCACAGAGTCCTTCAGCGTCTGTAGATTTACAAATATATGAACTCCAAAGACAAGCGTATTCACACATTGCGCATGTATTCTGCACATTGACTACCGGTTCTGTTTCATATCTCATCAGCATTCTTTACACACACATTGGTTAGGCGCATAAGAACGGCGAGAGAGAGCGGAAAGAGCACATTTGCTCGGCGCCCTCCATGTGTTCTAAATTTGCCGTTGTAATTCCACAATTCAAACTCATTCAATACAAATGAAAGTACGTATAGAGTGGTGTACAAAAAAAACGGATTTCAATTTTAACCTTAATTGAAATATTTAGATTTTTTTTTATATAAAAGTGTTTTATTCTGATGCTTTAAGCAATTTTAATAGAGACAAAGGATAACAAGAAAAATAAAAGCATATTTTATTTAAGGACAAAATTTAGTTTTTAAAATATTGGATTGTTTTTTTTTTTCTTAGTTGGATCCCATTTTTTATAAAATTCAAAAAACCATTTATGGTTCGTACCTTTATTTGTAAATGAAGTCCATGCGCCTATTCTTCTTCACGAAAATCTCTGTCACTTTCTTGTAAAAGTTCTCCTTATTTTCCTTTAGTTTTAAAAATCTTACTCTTCTATTCTGGCAGTCAGTCGGAACAAAAAATAAAAATAAACGGAGCACTGCAGTGCACTTGACTTTCTGATGTCGTTAACTTGTTGGCGCCTGTGAGCAGAAGAACAGCAGCAACGAGCAGCTGTTGGGCTCACATGCGCCCCCTTCAGGGCGGCACGGTACTGCCTGCCTCACCTTGTGCCTTTTCACTGCGGTTTTATGTGCGATCAGCAAGACTACATATGTCACACGCATTCATTAAAGATATTAGCCAGACTGTGGAAAGTCAGAGTGTATAATAAGCGTGTCTGCAAACCTTATATTGGCGACATACAGAGAGACAGTGACATGCACGCGCTAATTGTATGCGTCATCCCAGTGTGTGAGGGAGAGCGCGTTCCGAGGGGAGGTGAGTCTCGTCACTGCCACACCTCACGTTTCTCTCCTCTATTTGAACAGGAAATGCGCAAATTCATCGATTTTGACCATTAAAATGATTACAATTATTGGAATCATACAGAAAGCAAAGTTATAGCACAGACCAGTGGAAAATTTATTTTACTAATAAAATTTTATTTTTAATTTTCATGATGACAGGTGAGGCTTTGTCTCACCTATCTCTCCTGACCTCATGACCTCCCCTTCCCCCCATACTCTCCCAATCCGTCTACTGACTTCATAGGAAGAGTCATCAGAGATGTGAATGTCACTGCCGAGGTCAGTAAACCTCTCAACGAGGTCGACACTCTCTCCGCAGACAGACACACTGCTGATGGTCATGCCCAAGAGATCATTAAAAGCCTGGATGTTGGTTTTTATCAGGGCCCTCGCAAGCTCAGACACTCAGACTCCTCGCTCAGTCTCTCGAGAGCCTCCATGGACTCCGCGAAGATCACCGCATTGTCAGCAAAGTCGAGATCAGCGAATCTTCCTCTGCCAACAGATGCCCCACAGCCACTGTGGACCCCACGACCTGAAAACTTGTGAGCTGGGAAAATGAGGTCAACCAGTATTGCAAAAAACAGAAGCAAGTGTCCTCTGCCAAATGGGGGAGGAGACCAGCTGCTGCAGTGAGCAAGGGGCGATCCTGTGACAAGAGAGACATCAACACGAAGTGACAGGGCAGCAAGTTAGGAGATGGTCCATCTAATTGCCAGCATTGTAGTCTGCTGATAACACTGAGGCCTTAATGGACCGCAAGCTTATACAGTGAGGGCTGGAATTCATCTCAAGCACGTCTTTTCACAGCATCGTACGCCGATCTTAACTTGAGCACAAAGTCAGCATTGTCCGGCAGACGAGGACACTTTGAAGTGGTGTTTGAGATTTCACAAAAGCGCCTGCTTTCAGCGTTTTCTGCTTTGTCCTCTGAATACTCCGCGGATATCGAGCACATTATATTTGACGCGCCTATTGACAAACGTAAACCTTTGCCCTCAGTGTCAGCCACAATGCATGGCTGATATGATTATAAATTAGAGCAAATTCGAATGTCGTGTATAACAAATGGCCCCTTGCTGTTGCATTGCTGGTGTCACTGCCAGCAAATTGTCTGCCGCGCTAAATACTCCATTGCACCAGCGGAGCCATTTGTAATAATTTGCCTTTACAGTGATGCACTGCGTGGCTTTCGTGTGTAGCAATCTGCCTACATGGAAATAAATGACAGTGCGCTGTTGGTGCCTTTTGGAGGATCGCGCTGCTCTTGTAAGATGTTTAATACTCAATACCAGAGTGTGCCCAAAAAATAAATAAATAAAAAGCTTTAAATTGCAACACTTTACAGCACAGCAGCCGCAATATCACTCATAGCAGATTGTGTGCCACTGAGAGCCTCCGGAGCCAGCCCTTCAAATTGCATATCACATATTTCAATTCCAAGTGCTCTGAATTTCCAAAGCAATATAACACACTGTACCTGCAGCTCTGGGCCGCCTTTATCAATTCTCCGCTCTTGAAAGCCGTGTGTCTGCATGTATAGGAAAAAAAAAAAAGGGCAGCGGTGCTCTGGACTCGGTCTGGAACATTGTGGAGAAGTGCAGACACCGAACGGAACATTTAGAAATGAGAAGTGACCACATCTCAGCCTGACAATTTCCTTTTTAAAATAAATCTTTTATATTATACAATACCTTAACTGCCTGCACAAAAAAACACATCCAGCAACAGAGGCGGCCTTTGGGGTGTGCGGGGGGCCTCGGTCTGACGGGGCCGATTACGTCAAACCCTGTTACCGGTGTGTGTGGACTGTATAAACTTGCGAGCGAATTTGATAAAAAATAATGTTAACATACACCGTTTTTTCTCATTACAGTATTCAGCTACACTTTTGCAAGATAACATGCGGACTGTAATAAAATATAACGATATAACCTTTTTAAAAAGTGCAATTCATAATTCACGACAAAACCACGACAGTGCGAAATGCGATGTGGTGTCCTGTGGAAATTAAAAGGGCCTCTTCTAGAAAAAGACCCAAACTGCAAGTATACTCTGAGTGATAAGGGTTCCTTTTAGAAGCATCTCTCCCATATATACTGTATATATATACTGGGGAATATAACTTGACAAATCCGCTCGAACAGGACATGCGGTCCTCAAAAGTGGGGCTCCTCTCAGGGGTAGGGGTTGATTTGTTTTCAATCCTATTTTTCGTAAAAATGTATCTGTTTGTATGGAATGATTACAATAAAATCAATAAAAAAAAAAATCTGGCTCCTTTATGGCACGGGGCCTGGGGGCAAGCACCCCACTTGTCACCCCCAAATACCGCTCTTACCTGCGGCAATAGCATGTCAGATTAAAACCATAGTGCTCAGAATGAGATGTTAAGCTCGTTCTGAAAACAAATATGCAGTTACAATCAACCAGGTGAAAAATATTTTCACTTTTATAGAGAGGCTGGGAACATGCGCTGATAGAATGGATTGAGAAGGGTCTATCTCAGTGTTTCTCAACCTCGGTCCTGTGGTTTTTGTTCCAGCCAGACTCCTGGGCTAATTAAGTGATGTGTTATTTGCCAAGTTCTGTGTGTTTGGAACAATTTAAAATATATATATATATATATAGAGGGCGGCACGGTGGCGCAGTGGTAGCGCTGCTGCCTCGCAGTTAGGAGACCCTTAGAGGTTCGCTTCCCGGGCCCTCCCTGCGTGGGGTTTGCATGTTCTCCCCGTGTCTGCGTGGGTTTTCTCCGGGTGCTCCGGTTTCCTCCCACAATCCAAAGACATGCAGGTTAGGTGGATTGGTGATTCTAAATTGGCCCTAGTGTGTGCTTGGTGTGTGGGTGTGTTTGTGTGTGTCCTGCGGTGGGTTGGCACCCTGCCCAGGATTGGTTCCTGCCTTGTGCCCTGTGTTGGCTGGGATTGGCTCCAGCAGACCCCCGTGACCCTGTATTTGGATTCAGCGGGTTAGAAAATGGATGGATATATATATATATATATATATATATATAATTGTGCTTAAAAGTTTGTGAACCCTTTAGAATTTTCTATTTCTGCATAAATAAACAAATAAATCTTTGTTGGTCGCCCACTCCTGGGGAGGGTAACAATGGTCTTGAATTTCGTCCATTTGTACACAATCTGTCTGACTGTGGATTAGTGGAGTCCGAACTCTTCAGAGATGGTTTTGTGACCTTTTCCAGCCTGATGAGCATCAACAACTCTTTTTGTGAGGTCCTCAGAAATCTCCTTTGTTCGTGCCATGATACACTTCCACAAACATGTGTTGTGAAGAACAGACTTTGATAGATCCTGTTCTTTAAATAACACAGGGTGCCCACTCACACCTGATTGGCATCCCATTGACTTGAATTTCACCTTCAAACTAACTGATCATCTGTGAGGTTCACATACGTTTGCCACTCACAATTATGTAATATTCGATCATTTTCCTTAATAAATAAATGACCAAGTATAATATTTTGTCTCATTTGTTTAACTGGTTTCTCTTTATCTACTTTTAGGACTTGAGTGAAAATCTGAGGATGTTTTAGGTCATATTTATGCAGAAATACAGAAAATTCTAAAGGGTTCACAAACTTTTAAGCAAAACTGTGTGTATGTATATACCTGTATATATATATATATATATATATATATATATATATATATATATATATATATATATATATATATATATATATATATATATTTATATATATATTTATTTATTTATTTATTTGCAGCTGGAGATCCATAAAGGGAGAAAATGAATCATGTATCATAAAGTAGTTTTTATTCCTGAGCTTTCAGTCCCTGCCAGGATCGTTCATCAGAAGATACAGCTTAGACTTTTATCAGGAACTGGTAATGCAGCGATTTAAAAATGCAGCTCCATCCCAGTTCACACCCAAAATTTGGATATGCTATACGTAGACGACACATTCGCCATACTAAAAACTGACCAACTGAACGAGTTCTACAACCACATCAACACAATATTCCCTGCAATACAATTTACCATGGAAAAAGAAATGAACCGACACGTCAGCTTCCTGGATATCTACAGTACATTGAAAGAAATAATGACGCCACCCTGACCACGAGTAAGGAATGCTATGCAGACAAGATATTACACTTCGCCAGCAACCACCCATTATCTCATAAACAGAGCTGTGTTAAAACTCTATTCAGAAGAGTCCATACTCATTGTAATATGAAGGAGACAAAAATAAACGAAAGGCGCTATCTCTTCTGTCTTTTCAATTCAAACGGATACTCAAAAACATTCATTAATCGATGCTTACACAGAAGACGCCAAAAGACTCAGCAAACAATCAACTTGAACGAGAACCCCCATCCCACCTGGTACTCACTCCCTTATCACCACAAGGTGTCTGATAGTGCAGCACGCATCCTGGCCAAGTCCGGCATCAGAATAGCACACAAACCCACGAACAATCTGCGCATGGTCCTCTTTAATGCTAAAAACAAGAAATCGACAGCAGAAACGCGAAACTGCAGTTTATAGCATTCCATGCAATTCTCGTCCAGAGGCATACATATAGGACAAACATCAAAAAGAATCGCAACACGTATACATGAACCTCGCAACACCGTCAGAGGAAAGAACTCACGATCACTGATCTATACGCATACTAAATGCACAGGACATATATTTAACTGGGACAATGTACAAGTAAGATTTAAGGCCAGTACTAAAAGTGCCAGAGAGCTGGCTGAATCTTGGCTATCAAACGAGAACGCCATCAACAGACATTTAGGCATCCCAGCATATGCAAACTTAAGAAGAACATTTTCATAATAAATAAAACTTTACAACTAATATCCCCCCCGATCACACTGACTTAGCCTAACCCACTGATACCCCCCTCCACCCCTTGCCTTTGATTCTTGTAAGTCTAAACATCATCTTCTGATAGGTCCCTGGCAGGGGCTGAAAGCTCAGGAATAAAAACCACTTTATGATACGTGATTCATTTTCTCCCTTTGTGGATTTCCAGTTGCAAATATGCAAACTATAACAGACCTTCTCTTCCATTCATATATATATTATATATATATATATAAAATGTACCAAGTAGTTACATTTGGAATAATGTATTTTTTTAACAATATTTTCACATTGATTTTCATTCTACTTTTCTAGGTGTTCTAATTGTTGAATTAATTCATTATTTACTAATTAGTGGGTCTGATGCTAAAGTACTTGCAAGCAGCCTTTGATTATTCAGTGTTCTTTGCTGCAGCGTGTCTGCTTTGTAAGTGCATTTTTTATGTCTGTATACATTTTCTAGTGTATCTCACACTATTGAACTAAAACATGAATGTTGTCAAAACAAAACAATGCAGTTCCAAATACACAGCTATGACTTATTCATTTGTCATTTTGTCACATGTCCCTGTGTCACTTTATTCACAGGTCCAGTTGCATGTGTAATGTGTTTTTCAGTTAGTCGGATGATTGGCACTGAGGCGTTTGGTGGAGTGGAGCCACTGAGGTTCACTCTTATGGAGTCATTTAAAATGTTTGTCTGTCAGTCGTGTTCTGAACTTTGATTTCATGACATTCATGTCAGACTCACAGAGGTATGGAGACCCAAACAAAGCAGACATTTTCAGAGCTGCTTGGATCTGGCTCTACTAAGCTCCAGAAAGGCTGAGAATGCTGTTGAGACTTTAACTGAACTTTATTTTGAAGGTTTACTAATATATAATATAGAAAATCCAATGTCTCTCTGTCTGTCTGTATGTCTGTCTGCTTTTCATGAGATAAATACTTAACAGATTTAGATCAGGTTTTTTTTCTATCATTTTCTTAACATTCCAGTTGAATTTGCGACTTCTCTCATCTCACTATGTATCATAGTGGGGATCTCCTCACTCACTTGCCAGCTTTGGGGCGTGATCCTTAACTCCGGTTTGCCTGTGAACAAGAGAACAATTGAATTCAACTTTGTTTGATATTTAAAATAAAGTGTTACTTAGGTCTTGATAAGTTTGAGTCCGGATATTCTCTGAAGAGTATGCCACATTGAAAAGAAAGATTGCAGTTCAGATTGTAGATCATGATTTTGTATTAAAAGGATTGTGATATGATTTTTTGGAAAGATCACCCACCCCTAATTTGAGTAATCAAGTTTTCAAATTTATGTAGGATTCATTAACCCTTTGGCGAGCCACTTGGAAAGGGGTTGTGAGCTACTGGTAGCTCGTGGGCAACGTGTTGGAGACCCCTGGTCTAATGCGATGGGTGTTAAGTGACTGATGTTGAGGGCGTTTCGTGAAGTTGGAGCATTACATGACTGACCTCATAGGTACTGCGCACTCTGTTGGGACCTAGCGGGTGACACCTCAGTACCACAATGGAACAGGGTGAGTTTTTTTTTTTTTTAAGTGGCCAGGGTGCCATCAACCCTGAAGTTTTCCCTGCAAGTTGGAATGCCTGCTTGCAGGGCTGGATGCAGATTAACATCATACTCCATATAGCTGTCGCAATATATATATATATATATATATATATATATATATATATATATATATATATATATATATATATATATATATATATATATATAGAGAGAGAGGTTAGCAGCACGCACATTGCATTACATGCAGTGCACTGCCGCACCCACCACTCAACAAACCAACTCATGATCCAGATTAGGACCCAAGTGCAGCCATGAAATGGGTTGACACCTCAGCAGCACACTAGTACAGATGGAGTGAGACAGTGCAAGGTTGTTTATGCTGGCTGGGGTGCCAGTTCAAAAGTTTTTCCGTGCAGGTTGGAGGGCCTACATGCAGGGCTGGGTGCAGATTAACGCCATACCCAATGTAGTTGTCACAAAATATATGTGCATATATATATATATGTAAATTTGATGCTTGAGTTTGTGGAATATATTTTGTAAATTATATTGCAATCTAATTGTTGGTAATGTTTTCAAGTGCAACTTTATTTTATTTATTTTTGATCTCAATGTATTTGCACATAAGTATACAAAGTTGATCTGAACGGAAGGGTGCTGTGTTCATGTGATCAGGTTCATTGGTGGCGGGGATATTCGCATATTGAGCCACTTAATTGACGCTAAGATGAAGGAAGGTGTTTTCTTTTAATAAAATGGACAGGAGTGCAGTATCAGAGAGACTGTAATAAGACTCCTGAATTTCTGATGAGAAGGTGCACATGGTATGTTTTACTTTTGTTATCCCTACACCTGTGTAACTTGTTTATTGTTCAATCGACTAGCTTTATTTTAATTTAGTTTTTCACAGTGTTTGAAAGCTGTAAAAAAGAGAGGGAGCAAATAAATACTCTTCAAATATCAGTCAGAGCGTGGTGTCATCTGTACCAGGAGAAAACTTTCAGAAGCAGCTACACCCAAGACGAAGTAATTACAGATTAGGGGTCTCCGTTGCTCAAGGGCCCAAATGAGTAGTGTCACTTCTGGCCATAGACATATATAGGTAGACGCCGCATTGACTGTGTTGCCCAGTCAACACGATACGTCAGCACGTCCGCCCTATTGCGAGTGGTGTTAATTTAAAAGTGCTATTTAAACTAATACAGGTAGACGTGGAAACCGGATTTTCTGATGAAAAAACAATAACATTTAAAACAGTATCGTTTGCATACAACAGATTTTGGTGAATCGTTTACATGCAATTATTTATATTCATTTATACACTTATAATGACAATTATTAAATAATAATTATTATTATTAAATAATTCCTCCCATATAAGTAATATTTCTCAGACTGCTTTCTTCCATCTCAGAAACATTTCTAGACTTCGTCCTGTTCTTACGCAACAAAGTACTGAAGTATCGGCTAATGCCCGAGTCACCTCACGTACAGATTACTGTAATGCTATTCTATCTGGGATCCCACAAAAACGTATCCATCCCTTACAACTTCTTCAAAATTCTGCTGCCAGGATGATAACCTGCTGTTCTAAATCCACTGAACATATCACACCGATTCTCTCTCAACTTCACTGGCTCCCTGTTCACTACTGAATACAATACACAATACCACTCTGAACATTTAAAGCTCTCCACACCTCACTGATCTCCTCCAGACTGGCACTCCTCTCGCTCACTCAGATCCTTACCTGCAGCTCGACTTTCTGTACCACACGTCAGACTCTGTGCTATGGGAGCTCGAGCGTCTCTCCTAGTGCTCCTCATCTCTGGAATTCACCTTCCATCTCATATACGTCAGCTCGATTCAATAACAGTTTAAAACTGCCCTTAAAACTTATCTTTTCAAACTGGCCTACCAATTGTGAATTTTACAGTGTTACTGCCAGTTACCTTTGTTTGTTTGCTAATTTTTGCTTTTTGATTTATCATTCTCTTGTTTTAATTTTACTAATGTTGTTTAATTTTATTGTAAGGTGACCTTGAGTGCTAAGATTATAAAACGGGATTTTCTAATGGCCAAATATAACCAAAACAATTATTCAGCCTTACCTATGAAATGTAATCCCCCGGGATCTGGTTTGGAGCGTAAAGCGGTTTGTACAATCCCAAGCAGTGCATTATTCATTACTTCACTCCGCTGCAGTGCCACTCGCAATATGGCGGCGACGTTGACGTACGACGCTGCTGGACATGCGGCGTCTAGTAATTCTATGTCTATGCTTCTGGCATTGATGGAATTCGAACTAGTGATGGGAACTCCGACTCTTTTCAAAGCTTCGGCTCTTTTGGATCGGCTCCCTTTAAAGAGCCGGCTCTTACGGCTCCCAAATGGCTCTTCGTTTAGTATCACTTGGATGCTTATATTTTAGCCTAATTAAGCAATTATGAATGGTTTGTGTATAAGCAATTTCTTATTCATTGTTTTCAGACATTACGTATTTTTATGCATTTTTTCCATTACAAAAAATACACCGTTACTATTATTTAACATTTTAATAAAAGCTTTAAATGAACAACTTAACACAGAACCTCAGCAAACAAATAAAGGCCAATCTCAACAACAACACAACACTATGACTCTTTGAATAAAAGTTTTTAGGCCAGGAACATACATGGGGTTTAAGGCCTGTACAAAAGTTGTAAATCCAATATCCTCCACAATGGAAGATGGTTGAAAGTCGCTAGCTATCATTTTAGCCAGCTCCACATCGGCACTTATTTGTTTGTCTGGCGTCATTTGTTTTGGAATAAATGTGCTTATTTTGGTTTGAACTGAAGACCGTGTTATACCTGCAGTTTTAGGTAAGACAGTGAATGCTGCAGCAGAAGTACTTGTCTCTTTTCCAGGGTCAGTGGATGGCAGGAGAGAGGGCACGCTCTCCTCCAGTTGCACGGATGGGTGGGTGGATCTTATATGTCTGTGCAGGTTTGTTGTTGACCCTGCTCTAACGGATATTTTCATATTACAAATTCTGCACTTAGCTTTGCAGTCTCCAATATCACTTAAATGCAGCCATATGCTGCTTCTTTTTCGGCTTTCACTCATTTCTTTACTCTTCTTTTTTTCTTCACGATGCGCTTGCATTTAAATCTGGCTCCTCGTCTGTCGCATCGACAGATACACAGAGCGACAGTGTCGCTCTGTGTACCTGGCCTGTACCAACACTCGCTGTCTTCGGAACATCTGCCCCCCTTCCTTCTTTCACATAGTGGTACGATCATAATCCGATGTGTCGTTTGTGAACGAGCCGGCATTATGAGCAAATGTTCTGTGTGCCCATATAAATAAAGTCCCGTCCCTGCCGAATGGATTTTCAGCAGAGCTGAGCAGGAGCGGCTGAAGCTTCGGCTCTGCTCGACAGTCATCGGCTCCTCTCGTTCGCTTCAAAGCATCGGTTCTTAGAGCCGGCTTGTTCGCGAACGACACATCACTAATTCGAACCAGCAAACCTCCGATTGCCGGCGCAGAACTCTAGCCTCAGAGAAAAAAACATAAATAAGAAATAATTAAATAAATTAATAAATACACCGATAAATAAATGCATTGTGAAATAAACATGCAACATCAAAAGCGAGAAATACCGAGCTGCATTCAACACGCTTGCGGTGTCCGCGCACTTCTGTGTTAAACGTTGTCATCAACTTCCTGTTAAGAAACTACATTACCCAGCGGCCTTGCGCGAAAGTTAGGGGAAAAAAGAGCGGGAATTGCAACAAGGAAGATACGCGGGCTGACGTGGAGAGGTAAAGCGCGGGTGTAAATTTAGAGTGAATGTAAAAGAACGATAAGAATAAGGGATTAACAATTAAAGGGCGCAGACGGAATACAAGGGTCTTCAGAAGGGAGGTGATCTTTTTCAGCGTGCTATTGGAGTGATTTGAAGACGGATATGGGATTTTTGGAGTGGTTGGCGCGAGCTCGACGGAAAATCCGAGGAAGAAGCGGAAGTTGCCGCAAGAGTCAAAAAGACAAGCTTTTAAAACAGACCGGGGACATACAAGTCTGGGCAATGGCCTTTGCGGACTTTAAAGCGCAACTAAACGGAATAATGCAGCTTTATTTTGTTGTTCTTGGTGCAGAATGCTGGTAACAAGAAGTCTGTAAGTCGATGATTTTTTTTTTCATTTCATCATGGAACTGAGCTCCAAAGCGCCATAGCGATAGGATTCCCCATCTCCGGCCCTGGAGGGCTACTGCGGTTGCAGGTTCTCATTTTAACCCATAATTAGTTTCCAGTTTTTACTGCTAATTTAACTCTTTTGCCTTAATTTTAGCTGACTTTTTTCTCCTTTAGTATTCCTAGTTGTTTCATGTTTCCCTTAAACGCCACACAAACAGAAATGAAAAGTGGGTCAATAGATAACCAGCTTATTCGGGCCCACAAACTCCAACCTGCTTCTTAATTAGAAGCCGATTCTTGTTGTTCCATGTCCTGTTGCTGCTCCCATTCTGCAACATTTTTCCAAAATGGTTGATTTTCATTTTTCTAAGAGAGAGGTTGGCAGCATACACTGATAGCATGTTGCCGCACCCACCAAACCACCTGGATTGGGACCCAAGTGCAGCAGGTGACACCTCCGCACCACACTGGAACAGGGTGAGTTCGTTTTTTGCAGTGGCTGGAGTGCCAATCCTGTCACCAACCCCCTAATTTTCCATGTAAGCTGGAGGACCTGCTTGCAGATTAATGTCATTCCTGGGAAAAAGCAATTGAAGGTTAAGATGAAAGGCCCAACAGAGAAGAGTCACTTCTGGCATTTTATGGGACTCTAACCAGCAACCTTCATGATTGCTAGCACAGATCTCTAGCCTCGGAGCCCACCACTCCACTGTCAAAATGTTCGGTAGACTTTCACTTCATATTGAGTCATTTAAAGTCATGAACCCATTGGTATTTCACAAATCTCTAATTTATTTTGCTTCTAATTAGCAATTTTGCCTTAGTTTTAATTGGCTTGCTATTTAAGACTCAGACCCCGTAATTATTTTTTTTCTTAATCAGCAGCAAAGCAAAAATGAGATACAAAATAAGCCGACATGTGACCAGCTAACCAGTGTTCATCATACAACATCAGAAAATAAAGATTGGTGAAGATCTCAGTGTTTTTGATCTGCTCAGATCCACGAAACATTCTGGAGATTCCCTTAGAAAAAGGAATTAAACAGTTTTGGAAATGTCTGCTGTGGCAGAATGCAGGCACCAACACCCTGAGGAATTACATACTGGGTTTAATTAACAGTAAGAATCAAGTTGTAATTAAGAAACTGGTTGGAGTTTGATACTCCAGTTTAGTTGGTATCTGTTGGGTCACTTCATATCTCATCTCTGTTTGGGTGCCATGTAAAGAAAAAAATTAAACAATTCTAAGGATGGAGTCTTTAAAAACCTAGTCATTAAAATGAAGGGAAAATAAGTTAATTAGCAGCAGAAATTCGTCAGTGATTAAGAAAGGAAGGAAAACCTGCACCCACTGTGGCGCACCAGGATCAAAGCTGGACACCCCTAGTATACAGCAAGAGTCATTTTAAAATCATGAACCCATTAGTTTTTCACAAATCTCTTATTTATTTTACTGCTGATTAACTCCTTTGCCTTTATTTTAACTGACTTTCGCCCCAAAATTATTTGTTTTTTCCTTAATTAGCATCCAAACAAAAATGAGATACAAAATGAGCCAACAGATGACCAACAACCTGTGTCCATCACACTTGAAAATAAAGAGTGGTGAAGGTCTCAGTAATTTTGATCTGTTCAGGTTTACAAAACATTTTGACAGTGCTCTTAGAAAAAAAAGAAAAATCAGCCGTTTTTGGATATGTCTACTGGTGGCAGAATGAGAGCAGCAACGCGTCATGGAATTAAATAATGGGTTTAAAAAACAAGAAGAATCTGCTTCTATATAAGACACTGGTTGGAGTAAAATTGATTGAAGTTTAAAGCCACTTCTTAGCTGGTCAACCATTGGCTCATTCTGTATCTTATTCCTATTTGAATGCTGTTTAAGGAAAACATGAAGCAACTTGGAGAACTGAATCTTAAAAACAAATCAACTTAAATGAAGGGAGTAATCTATCTGATTAGCAGCAAAGACTGATCACTAATTAAGAAAAGATTCGGAATGAAAACCTCTAGCTACAGACCCCTCCTCTAGTCAGTCAGTCATCTTCCAACCCACTATATCCTGTCACGGGGTCTGTTGGAGCCAGTCCCAGGCAACACAGAGTGCAAGACAGGAAACAAACCCCAGGCAGGGCACCAGTCCACTGCAGGGCACACACACCAAGCACACACACCAAGCACACACTAGGGACAATTTAGGATTGTCAATCCACCTAACCTGCATGACCCTGTAGTTAGGATATAGCGGGTTGGGTAATGGATGGACAGGGATCTAGCCCTCAATGGACCTCTATCATGGGGTGACAAATGACAAATTTCTCTTATAATCAAGAATATTTAGACTTTAAATTGAAGCGTACACATTCGTATGTCAAACATCTGATGCAGCTTTTCTCATCTTATCATGTACTTCTACTTCATGAAGTAAATCGTTAAATTTCTTATAAACACCCTGAATTGGAGAGACCTGATGTGACAAACCAGTTTCATAAGGTTAGTCGAAAAATCTCAGGGGCTACGGGGCAGTACTGTGATCCTACTTTTTTTTTTTCTCCCCCAAATGAAGACACACTAAAATACCTCATCATGCAGATTACTGTGCTTTCCTGGGAAACCGCAAATGTGTTACCTAGCAACTACCTTTTCCCGTTTCCTGATCTCCTGCAGAAGAAGTTGAAGATCTCCACTCTCCAAGTGCAGTGGTGCTTCAACTTTCTTTTCTGTCTCCGAAGCACCACTAGGATTATGATTGCCAAGATTGTCATCATGATTAGCAAAGTGGGGATCAAACTACCATCTGGTGGCTCAACAAAATGCCTACCTTTAAAGGAAAATGAGTCTGATGATTTTTTTTTGTCTCACCCCACTTGAGGTCTTTATTTAAATAATAGATGAAAGATGGACACATGCAGAATTAAAGCATGTAAACTCTTCCATACAGGACTAAAAGTTTCTTTTTGTGTCAGCTACACATATACTGAGCAAAAAAAGAAACGTCCTCTGACTTTCAACTGTTTTTACTTTCAGTAAACTTAATGTGTAAATATTTGTATGAACACTAAAAGAGTCAACACCATAAGACATAAACTAAAAATGTTTCACAATGTGTCCCTGAATGAAGGGAGGCTCAAAATCAAAAGTACCAGTCAGTCTCTGGTGTGGCCACCAGCTGCTTGAAGTACTGCAGTGCATCTCCTCCTCATGGACTGGACCAGATTTGTCAGTTCTTGCTGTGAGATGTTACCCCACTCTTCCACCAAGGCACCTGCATGTTCCTGGACATTTCTGGGGGGAATGGCCCTAGCCATCGATCCAAATCGATCCCGCTCCAGGGTACAGGCCTCGGTTTAACACTCATTCCTTCGACGATAAACACGAATCCGTCCATCACCCCTGGTGAGACAAAACCGTGACTCATCAGTGAAGAGCACTTTTTGCCACTCCTGTCTGGTCCAGCGAAGGTGGGTTTGTGCCCATAGGCGGCGTTGTTGCTGGTGATGTCTGGTAAGGACCTGCCTTACAACAGGCCTACAAGCCCTCAGTCCAGCCTCTCTCAGCCTATTGCGGACAGTCTGAGCACTGATGGAGGGATTGTGTGTTCCTGGTGTGACTCGGGCAGTTGTTGTGGCCATCCTGTACCTGTCACGCAGGTGTGATATTCAGATGTACCGATCCTGTGCAGGTGTTGTTACACGTGGTCTTCCACTGCGAGGATGATCAGCTGTCCTTCCTGTCTCCCTGTAGCGCAGTCTTAGGCATCTCACAGTGCGGACATGGCAATTTATTGTCCTAGCCACATCAGCAGTCCTCATGCCTCCCTGCAGCATGCCTAATGCACGTTCACGCAGATGAGCAGGGACCCTGGGCATCTTTCTTTGGGTGTTTTTCACAGTCGGCAGACAAGTCTCTTTAGTGTCCTGCGTTTTTAGAACTGTGACCTCAAATGCCTACTTTCTGTAAGCTGTTAGGGTCTTAACGACCATTCCACAGGTGCATGTTAATGAATTGATTAGGGTTAATTGAACATGCATGGAAAACATTGTTTAAACCCTTTACAATGAAGATCTGTAAAGTTATTTGGATTTTTAAAACATTATTGTTGAAATACACAGTCCTGAAAAAGGGACGTTTCTTTTTTTGCTGAGTATATTTCACTGTAAAGCTGTTTGATTCGCTAAGTTTTTTTTTTTTTTTTTCGAACTAAAACACCTTTGTGCTGTGGTTTCAATGTTGTGCAAGTACAGTAGTTTAACTTACCACAACTGTTGTACATCACATACTGTATCTATCTTTTAGTAAACTTGTCTGTTAATCATCTATGAGTCTTCCAATGCCTTTCAAGATGCTAGAAAGCTAATTGGACTTGTGTAGCTGGTCAAACTCTGAGTCATTTTATGTCACTCCTTCTACCTGCATTATCGCACGGACATACCTAAGCTCAGTCCTCGTTGTGGTCGACTAACTTCCCCTGACTCTGCCATTTCCAGCCAATGTATGCAAGTCTCTTCTAAACAACATGCAAAAGGTCCTTCACAAAGTTATTTAACAAAAGAGCGTCAGGCAAACTTCTTTCATATTAGCTAATTCGAAAGAGCATCAGTGCATTGCCCATAATATATATAAATAAATAAATGCCTACAATACTATAATAAACAAATACATACAATAATTATAAAAAATATATATGACTTGGTTAAAGGTAAAAAGAGAAGTCCCAGTGAGGCACTGTAAAAGCAAAACAAAATAAACACCGTCCAAATTTCTTCATTTTCCATCCATCCATTTTCTAACCCGCTGAATCCGAATAGGGTCACGGGGGTCCGCTGGAGCCAATCCCAGCCAACAATCCTGGGCAGGGTGCCAACCCACCGCAGGACACACACAAACACATCCACACACTAGGGCCAATTTAGACTCGCCAATCCACCTAACCTGCACGTCGTTGGATTGTGGGAGGAAACCGGAGCGCCCGGAGGAAACCCACGCAGACACGGGAGAACATGCAAACTCCACGCAGGGAGGACCCGGGAAGCGAACCCGGGTCTCCTAACTGCGAGGCAGCAGCGCTACCACTGCGCCACCGTGCCGCCCAATTTCTTCATTTTAAAAGTTTAATTTAAATTTAAAGCAAAACCAGAAAGAGAAAAAATTGATAATCTACACAAAATTTACTTCTTGCTTACAACGTTTCTGTTTAAGGCTTACACAGTTAGCAAGATCGCCAATGCCGAATTAGCACTTAAAGAGTATGTATGGAAACATTGTTCTCTTTTAAGGGTTACATTAATACTTTAAAAATTAATGTAACACCAGTGATTTTGCTGTTTTTTGTTTAAGTCTCTATATATGTGAGAAAATCATTCTTGGGTTATGTTGCTATTTGAATGTGCTGTAAATGTACACATTTTTAGGCTTTCAAGTTCTTTTCTAGTTCAACTGAATTTAATTCCTTGGGTGTCACAGTTAGATATCTAATTTATGTGGAAACAATGTAAATGAATTTCATTGATTTAATTACACCCTGCAGTGGGCTGGCACCCTGCCTGGGGTTTGTTTCCTGCCTTGCGCCCTGTGTTGGCTGGGATTGGCTCCAGCAGACCCCCGTGACCCTGTTGTTAGGATACAGGAGGTTGGATAATGGGTGGTTGGATGGATGGATGGATGGATGGATGATTTCATTAATAGCACTAATCACAGACATGATATATTTCCATTATCCAGTTACCTTGATTTAACTCAAAATTAATGTTTCTAAGCTTTAAAAATTATTTTGGGGAACATAAATCATTATACAGCAACTTTAAATTAATTAAAATAAAACCAGATATGTTTGTGGGGTTTTCGCTTAATCTGCAATTTTTCTATCCCGGGTATGACATTAACCTGCATTCAGCCACACAAGCAGGTCCTCCAACTTGCAGGGAGAACTCAGGGGTTGGTGGCAGGATTGGCACTCCAGCCACTGTATAAAAACTCCCACTGATTCATTCCATCAAACTAGTGTGGTGCTGAGGTGTCACCAGTTGCATGGCTGTGCTTGGGTCCTAATTTGTGATCCTGAGGTGGTTGGTCGTTTGGTGGGTGCAGCAATGCGCTGTATCAGGGCAGCCTCTGCTCTCCTTCTACCACTGTTTCTAATATAGTAGACATCATTTTGTTGGATGGGCGGCACGGTGGCGCAGTGGTAGTGCTGCTGCCTTGCAATTAGGAGACCCAGGTTCGCTTCCCGGGTCCTCCCTGCATGGAGTTTGCATGTTCTCCCTATGTCTGCATGGGTTTCCTCTGGGCACTCCGGTTTCATCTCACAGCCCAAAGACATGCAGGCTAGGTGGATTGGCGATTCTAAATTGTGCTGTTTGTGTTTGTCCTGCGGTGGGTTGGCACCCTGCCCGGGATTGGTTCCTGTGTTGGCTAGGATTGGCTCCACGTGACCCTGTGTTCAGATTCAGCGGGTTGGAGGATGGATGGATTTTGTTGGATGACATAATAATTCAATGTTTAATTATGTTGAAACAAAGCAAATGAATCTCATTGCCATAGAATCAGCATTCACATTAAAATACCGCATAACATTTTCAGAGTTGGGGGAGGCTTGTGCAAAGTGCTAATTTTTTGGAATATTTTTGAGAGTGTTTCAGTTTTTCAGTTATTTTCCTTGGCAAATTGTTTGCATTAGGTGTTTGTACAGCACAATACTGAAAATGTCTTTGGGCGCATGAGTCTTCAATAATCTAGCAAACAGACAAAAGCATATGAGACTTCTTCTTGTGATGACATTGGATTTTCTTAGTACATTCATTTTCCACCTTAATAAAATGACAAGTGTCTGTGTGTCCATCTAGTTGCAGTGTCTCTGTTATCCAACAGATGGTACATCACAAACATTAGCCCTGCTTTTATGAATCTCATACCAAACAACATGTAACAGAGACCTAGCAACTAGATGGACACACAGCACTGCAAACGTTAATGCAGAATACATTCAACAGAGGGTGACTGCCAGACAGACAGAAATTAATTAAAGGACAAGTGTCTGTGTATCTGTTTTCTGTCCAGTTGCTCAGTCTCTATTATATGCCATTTGGTATGGGATTTGTAAAAGCAGTACAAATGTTTGTGATACATCATCAGTTGACAGATGCAATGCATTTTATTATTACATGAATTACAAAATACATTACAATATATAGTACACTGCAAACATTAATGCTGAGCTCTATGGTGATTACTTAAATTTCAAGATATCTTAGACAGTCATTACAGTGAGTGCTCAGAATAATATGCATATCTAACAATCTAAGCTTTTCAAATTGTCTTGGCTTGACTTGTGTAGTTTGAGAAATATGGCAATGCAGAAAGGCAGCAATAAAAAGAAATCATTGTAGTGTGGTTGTCACACATTAGACCTACACATTTGGCATAAATTACTTACTTATTTATTTAAAGTAGATCCAGCAGCTTATTATAACTTGTTATGACAAAAGTTGGAAAAATGGAGCTACACATTTGTTTTAAATTAGACCTACTTAATTCATTTAAATAGAAAATTAATTATTATTTATTATCTGACATGATTGTATTATTTGTATCAAGTAGAGTCAACAGCTTATTACATTTAATACATTTCTGTCTTAACATTTTTATTATAAAGCCTGCATTCCTATTTGTGCTTTCCCCCATTCTCCCCAGCTGAGACCTAGATATTTAAGAATCCATTGTAGGAATGCTACATTCATCAAATATATCACATTGGCATTTCATGTTTTCAGGAATTGTTAATGTTCAGAGCATACAGAACAAATATAAGAAAGTCATAATACTCAGTTTATGTCTCTTCTATATTTTGCACTGTGCGCTCTGAACGTTAACAGATGCCATCTCTGTTTTATTTTAGTTGTTTCTATATTTTTGTGACATATTTTTCTTATTCTTCATTTCTTTTGTTGTTTTTGGTCATTTCCCGCTCTTCTGTTTCGTCATGGTTACCTTTGTAAATTCTTTAACCACTTTATTCTTTAAAAACTCCATATTCTGATCCAGAGTTTTCCCTTCTACCTCCTTTGCTTTTTCTGTTGACATGTTTCTTGCTTGATAACTCCTGCCTTTCTTTCTCTGTTCCTTAATTCCCTGTTTTCAGTAGGCATTCTAGTTAAGCTTGGAGCTCCTTCTAAAATATATTTCATCTGATCTATTTGTTTTTGAGAAGATAAAAATTATTTTCTTCGAAGTTTCTTCCAGCTCTTTTGTTGTTGTATTTTGTCTCCCATAGCTGCCCTTTCTGGTTACTGACATTTCTTGTCCCTGGAAAAACAGTGTTCATAACATGTTATTTTTAAGCACAATCTACGGAACTAATGTAGGTGAAAAAATGTAATATCAAAAAAATTACACCCAATTTTTTTTAGTATATATTAGTGCAACATACATGAGCATATACAGTAGAACCTCGGTTCACGACCATAATTTGTTCCAAAACTGTGGTTGCAACCCAATTTGGTCGTGAACCAAAGCAATTTCCACCATATGATTGTATGTAAATACAATTAATCCGTTCCGGACCATACGAGCGGTATATAAATATATATTTTTTAAAGATTTTTAAGCACAAAAATAGTTAATTATACCATAGAATGCACAGTGTAATAGTAAACTTAATGTAAAAACATTGAATAACACGGAGAAAACCTTGAACAGAGAAAACTAACACTGCAGTCTCTTTAAAAACAAGCCCGGTGCATTCTTTAACTGCCTTCTCGCGCTCTCTTTCGCACGCTTGCTGCACAGGGAATGCACAGGGAGAGACTGAACACGTGCGGAAATCATCAGCGCTTACGATCCGGAAGGGAAACTGGCTTGTTCGTCACTCGAGTGTGTGGTCATGAACAGATGCAAAAGTTTAGTGAACTTTTTGGTCATAACCCGATTTCTACGTGGTCTGAGACGTTTGTGACCCGAGGTTCCACTGTACTTTAAAGGTAAAAAAGGACTTGCATCTTTTAAGCCATTACAGAGTTAGAAATAAAAATGCACCATTCTTAAAAGCTTTAATAATACAGATTTGATACCAATCAACTATCTGTTAAGTAAGTTAAGTGATTGGTGAGATTATTCACTTTTTAATTCAGTGCCATACATAGCCACATAAAATAAGGACAGCTTCATTTGTATCCACAGATTGTTATGAATGTGGATACAGTTTTCCATCCAGCCATTCATTTTCTGACCAGCATATCCAGTTCATAACAGTCCATCAATGTTAGCAGCACTCCAGGTTGCTATCTCATATGAACCAGAAGTCACTACACATAACATCAGCATTGCCATGTCATAAAGACTGGCTTTGTAAACTTCCTGGTCGTCCAAGTTTGTGGATATTGTGGTAATTCTTCAAATTTTAATTGTAAAATCTTTTGGTTGGTTAGGAGCTTTCAACAGCAATTTTATGTTAGCATTTTGGGTTTTTTGACTTTGACGCTACAACCTCTCTCTGTATATTTGTCTACATACTTTTCATTTCCTGGTTTGTTCTTTTTTATTTTTTTCCATTTTCCAAAATTATGAAACTCACTTTTGAAAAGGCAGGTGGAATACGAAACAGAAACTTGAAAGAATCTCTTGATACATCTGGAAGTTGTTGGTCTAAGGCCCTTCTACTCTTTAAGAATCTCACTTCAGCTGCTTTGAAAATTTGGTTCTGTAACTTAAAACTAAGTGTTAAGAGTCTATGCCAGCCTCTCCATGTCAGATCGATAATCATGCTTTCATCACCTGTCATTTAGATTATTGCATTACTTTCTTCATGATCTTTTACAAGTTACTGACAGACCGCAAGAAGTTCAAAACACAGATGTGAGATTCCAGACTCGGATCAAATGTAGCAACCATTTCACACTTCATGTGGTCCAACTTCACTGACTTCCAGTCAAATTCAAGATCATCTAGAAAGTTCTGTAGCTGTTAAACCTAAATCCTCACATCACTGCAAGCAATACAGTGAAATCTGGGATAAAGCTTATTTGTAAAAAGCCATTTACCAGCAAAACAAGTTTTTTTTTGTCATTGTAAAAAAAAAAGTCTAAACACACACATACTGTACTTAGAAAATTTACATGCACACATCCCTGAAGCATTAGTAAAACTAAGTGGCTCTATCCCCTGCTCGCTTTGCTCGCCCACCCCCGGGTTTGGATAACCAGATATACAATTTAAAGAGATTGTTATTTTCATTTCATTCATTTTCATTCATTTTTTATTTCTTGATATTTTCCAGTAATAAAGCTGTAGTGAATAAGTTATTCCCCCTCCCTCCCCAGGGCGCGTTATGCGCCAGCCACTTCACATCTCTGCCTCTCGCGTTGTGAAGAGGAGGGCTGAACTCACAATGTCGAAACCCCCTGTTAAACATTGGGAAACAAATATAGTTTTTTTTACTTCTCCGATCAGCTGGCTTGCTGCTGCTGCTTGTGCCATGCTGCGTGATCTGTATGTCACGCAGCGCATCGAACATTGAAAAGCCTGTACAGCAGCTGTCCTTTTGTCTCACTGCCTTGTCTCGTGGGATGTTAAAGATTTTTTTATTATAATAGAGAGATGTGTCTTCAGACAAAATTTTCATTAGATTGCAGCCAATCCGAATAAGCCTAGAACCTGCTGCATGACTCCTAAAGAGCCTTAAAGACAGTGATAAAGATGTTGTGAATGTCGTGGTTCGGAATTCCTAACATACCAGGGGCCTCATGTATAAACGGTGCGTACGCACAGAAATGTTGCGTAAGTAACTTTTCCACGTTCAAATCGCGATGTATAAAACCTACACTTGGCGTAAAGCCACGCACTTTTCCACAGTACCTCATACCTTGTCATACACAAGTTCTCCGCTCGGTTTTGCAGACAGGCGGCACCCAGCGTCAAAGCAATGCTACTGTTCCTGTGTGGTTACTCATTATTTTCATGACACGGCTTTATAAATGCACTGAGACTAACCGCATATTGTTTATTAGTGTAACGCATCTGATTGTAATTAACTTGTAACAATATAATGGTCCAGGGAATAGCCATAGTATTCCAAATACCATAACTGCTTTAGCGTTGTTACTCTTACTGCACCACCTTCTTCTTCTTCCAGCTGCTCACGTTAGGAGTTGCCACAGTGGATCATCTTTTTCCAGATTACTGGAATTACTGCAGCACTCAGAGTATTTATATCACTGTATCTGAGTGTGAATCACAGCAGCAGCTGATCGGAAAGAAAATTATCGGTATACAGCTTCAAGGACACGTTGCCTCAGCCACGGCAAAACGTTTCAAAGCCTTTCCTGTACGGACCTCGCGGTTCACAAACAGTTTCATCCCAAGAACTATAAATGCACTCAATCAATTGCTCCTTGTAGAACTGTTAGGACTTATAAGTACAATCACCTCACTGTAAACATGCACTATAGTTATAATATTACACAACCTGCGCCACTTTATAAAGCGCGTATTTACATATGATGACGATATCATTTTTAAGGTGAAATGCAGCAAAATATGTTTATTATATTATACAGATAAAACTTTAACTTCATTTAAATAATCTATATTCTTCACTGGGAGTGTCGTGAAGGATAGAATAATTAAACATGTACTACGAAGATATTTCAATGTTCCTTAAACATTTTGAAGAATTGGCGCTAAGCTTACAGATGGCTTAACGTCTATTACAGAGCTGATTGTGTGGCGATCGGTTACTTGGGGAAAGAAAAGCAAGGACTGCAGGGGCGGCTACGCCAATATATATTGAATATAAAACAGAAAGAGAAAATAACAACACAGCTAAAAATGCAGCGACAAATTTCGGCAAAAGTTAAATGCTTGTGTCATGAGCACAAGGCGGCTATGCAGTGTCTGCAACGGATGTGGCCATCCACCGTGCATAAGATACTTTACTGACATTGGCGGGCGAAGGAGCCACCGATTCTTCTTCTGCCCAGTGCCACCACAAGCCTAGAGCTGCCCGTGAGTACTGCTGCAATAAATTATTTCATCGAAGGTCACACACAATCACCGCACCATGAAACTCATGTTTAATAACGTACTTTAACTCCTATCATCATGAAAATGATATCACGTATACATCTCAGTATTTTAGTTATTCAGAGAGCTGTAATATCACGAATGTAATGGATTCTGTGTCCAGTTGGAGGAAGAGAGCCGGTTTAAGAAGCAAGTAGTGATTCACACACATAGGCACATAGAAGATCAAATACAAAACAAAGCATTTAACGTGCTACTTTAATTACGATGTGATTTGAAAAACTGGTTAATTAAATGATTTTAAGATGAAGTTTATGATGTTCTACTTTAATGACAAAATAAACTACATGATTAAAGTGGAAATGTCAAGATTGAAGTTGACATTTCGTGCTTTTTCCCCACTGTGTGCCTTTTTTTCTCTGTACCCTAATAAGCTTTCATATGACACTCAGACAGTGGGCTACAACTCGCTTTTCACGCGACTTTGATATGTGACTTGTTTTTTATTTCCGGCACTGTGCGATTTTGTGAACATGAGCTTTCAAGTTTCTCCAACACGCTATGTCACTTGATCAACCTTCCTTTTGTTGATTATTCCACGGTTTATTTGAACAAATTGTATGTTTTTCCTTTGCCTCCACTTGGTATTCGCTGAAATTCTTATATTTTCCCCCGTGCTTTTCCCATTGTCTTTTCACAGAAGGCTGAGCTTAAGGGCGATTTATATTGATTTGCATATTCAAAGAGGCGTAACTTTGGGAGGAGTTGGGGCGTTACATAAAGCGCGTGCACGAGCGTTAGTTTTCACGCTGATCGGGATTTATGTAGCGGAAGAACGTGGAAGTTGGAGTACGCACAGATTCCTGCATCTGGATTTTTCTGTGAGTAAGCACATTTCGGCTTTTGTGCTTACGCCATGTTATAGTGCGAGTTCTATGCACGCCGTTATACATGAGGCCCCCAAAATGTTAGACAAAAGACAGGCCAGCTTTCTGTCTCAATTTCAAACCTGCTTGCCTGATGGAAACTGCTTTTGAAAGTTCTAAAGACTATAAAAGTCCCAAAAACAAACATAAACTAACTCTGTTAACAGGCTTCACCTAGGAAATTACCAAAGACGATGGGCCTCCATTATAGTGCAGATGGTTAATTGGATGGATCAGAAGTACTTTGTAATTAACTGAGTTCTTTATACAAAATTTGTTGTTAGTTCCCATAATACCCCCCCCATCCTCCTACCCGATGGCTAATATTATTAGTTTACTGGAATTGCTTACTATTGAAAATGCTACGAACAATTGCCCATTGGTAAAACATAACTCCTGCTTTTCCTAGTGATTTGGCTTTTGTTGGTGGTCATTGCAAAATACAATTTTACAGGAAACTGTATTCTTTTGAATTCAAATGGGTAATTAGTAGGAATAATGAGAATGTTAGGTGTAAATATCATTTCAGCATATAGCACATCCTGTTAAAATGGTTGCTTTAATCAGATTTAAATGTAACCCTTTCATCTGTAATCTTGTACCATTACAAAGGCTTGGAGAGCTTAGATCAAAAGAAATATAAACTGAATTGTGGTTTAATTTAACTGCATTGACATTTACATGCCACACAGCTGTGTGATACATGAAATGAACTGAGTGTTATAAGCACTGAAAAGAGAAGAACAGGTGAAAAGATGATATTATGAATGAAGTAAAATGTCCAGCTGTTCTATGTCCTGTCCATGGGGGACCCTTTTACTGAGCTGTGTTGTACCGAGGGCTTGAAGTGGGCCAATATGCAATACCAGCAGTTTATGTTTCTGCTTTGCAAAATGGAGTGTAGCAGCACATCATAATCTGACCTGAAAAGGGACACCCCAGTCCTCTGAATATTGCACCAAGGCCCTTGCGACCCTGAAGTATATGTATCGACAATCCAATCCTTCTTGAATTTGTATGTACTGTATTTTATAATGCATCATGAGGTGTAAGAAGAAACCAACATACTGTAACAAGGAGTATTGTGTGTACCCCAAGTACCCCACTTGCTAACCATGTCTTCTCTGAGTTTCACCTAACTTTATTTAATCCACTTCAAGTCTAATTTTTCATGCAGCTTACCACCTCATCTTCTTTTTCCTGCATAGGGCAGCTGCCCTTCTTCACTCATCATCAGCTCCATTTCTCTGCATGATTATAGCGACAGCTTGGCCAGTGGACATTCCAAAAAATGACAACTAGAGTGGATTTTTCACCGTCAAACCCTGGTCTGTAATAGGACAAACACAGAGTCTTTATCACTAAAATATGTATACAGTAATCCTTCGCTACTTCACGGTTCACTTTTCGCGGATTCACGACTTTGCGGGTTTTTAAATATAGCAGAACTGTGTTTGCTAGTCTAAGAACAACAAAACAAGTTCGGTGACTAAGTGCATTGTAACACGGGCTGTGATTGGTACATGGGAGGGAGACGACAAATCACAGCTTCCTGCTTTCTAATCGGGCCCATGATTGGTGCTTTGACTGATGCCCAGATCCCACAGCATCTCCCCTTGTCTCTCTTTCACGGCCATTTCGCTTCAAGCTTTCTCGCCGAGCGGTTTACTTTACACAGTACTGTGTGTGATTTTTTTTGTGGTTTCTTTGTGTTGAACTTCACTTCAATTTTCACCCCCTGCAATGGCTCCCAAACGTGCTCCTTCTTCCAAGGCTTGTGCAGAGCCTAAACGCCAACGAAGAATGATGAAGATTGCTGAGAAGGTGAAACTTCTGGATATGTTGAAGGAAGGGAAAACGTTCGCTATGTGTACTTTGCTATACAGTAACTGTAAACTTATCTACCGATTTCATATTGCTTAACAGTTGTCCCTGTTATTAATAGAGTAAAGGGTGGGTTGTAAACAGTACAGGGAGGGTTTAAAAACATCCAAATACACGTTAAATAATTAAATAAATATGGTGTCCCTACTTTGCGGAAATTCAGTTATTGCGGCCGGCCTTGGAACCTATCTCCCGCGATAAACGAGGGATTACTGTATAGCACAAAAGGCATAAATGAATTGCCAGCAAGGCAAGCCCAGGTGAACAGTGTTGTTAAAACACAATCCAAAGGCAAAGTCATAACCAGAGCATCCATCCATTTTCTAACCCGCTGAATCCAAATACAGGGTCACGGGGGTCTTCCGGAGCCAATCCCAGCCAACACAGGGCACAAGGCAGGAACCAATCCTGGGCAGGGTGCCAACCCACTGCAGGACACACACAAACACACCAGGGCCAATTTAGAATCGCCAATCCACCTAACCTGCATGTCTTTGGATCGTGGGAGGAAACCCACGCAGACACGGGGAGAACATGCAAACTCCACGCAGGGAGGACCCGGGAAGCGAACCCAGGTCTCCTAACTGCAAAGCAGCAGCGCTACCACTGCGCCACCGTGCCGCCCATAACCAGAGCATGAAGTCAAAAAATCTGTAATCGCAATAAGCACAGCAAGAGTTAAGTAAACCCATCACTACCATGAACATTTGAAATAAATCATGAGGAACTGTAGGAGACCCTCTGGATGTATAGGGCAGAGGGCAGTTTCTGGTGGTAACTGGCAGGTGACCCCGCCTCTTGGGGGGAGCCCCCACAAAATACATGGAACCAGGCAGCATGTTGTTCTTCTTCTTTCGGCTGCTCCTTGTTAGGGGTTGTCACAGTGGATCATCTTCTTCCATATCGTCCTGTCTTCTGCATCTTTCTCTATTACACCCACCACCCCCATGTCCTCTCACACCACATCCATAAACTTTCTCTTAGGCCTTCCTCTTTTCCTCTTGCCTGGCAGCTCTATCCTTAGCATGTTTCTCCCAATATACCCAGCTTCTCTTCTCTGCCCATGTCCAAACCAACACAATCTCGCCTCTCTGTCTCCCAACCATCCAACTTGAGCTGACCCTCTAATGTCCTCATTCTAATCATATCCATCCTTGTCACATCCAATGCAAATCTTAGCATCTTTAACTCTGCCACCTGCAGCTCTGTCTCATGTGCCACCGTCACCAGTCCACATAACATAGCTGGTCTCATTACCGTCCTGTAGACCTTCCCTGTCACTCTTGCCAATACCCGTCTGTCGCACATCACTCCTGTTACTTTTCTCCACCCACTCCACCCTGCCTGCACTCTCTTCTTCACCTCTAGTCCACAATCCCCATTACTCTGTACTATTGATCCCAAGTATTTAAACTCCTTCGCCGACTCTACTCCCTGCATCCTCACCATTCCTCTGACCTCCCTCTCATTCACACACACGTATTCTGTCTTGTTCCTTCTGACCTTCATTCCTCTCCTCTCTAGAGCAAACCTCCAATTCTCCAGAGTCTCCTCAAACAAACCCAGGTAGCACACATATATAAAATTAAAAAAACAAAGAATAATACTGAGTTCTGCTTTCTAGGTGAGACTTTTCTAAAAGGGTGCCAATTTCTGGTACTACTGTTGTTAAACCAGCTCCCAGGGTGGAAGGAGCAGGTCCTCAACAGTGTACTAAAACTGACGTAATGGCCTGTCCCGAGACTTGTGTTCTGCTCTGTGAGAAAGAGAGAAGAGATGGTTAGCGATCGCTTTCACTCCTGCCCTTCAGTCATTGTTCTTACCTCAGTTGGGCTATTTAGACACTGCCCAAGCACTTGCGTTGGACACTGTATTTTTTTATATTGTTTACACTGTTTTGGGTTTATGTGCTATGTGTGTTATATGAAAATACAAATATGGAAAAATAATGGACAAAACAGTGAGCTATTCCAAGGATTCACTTTGCTTCACTCTGAGTCAGTGGTCATTCACTACCTCAACAGGCAACTGCCAAAAAACCTGTAACCTTACTCTCTTCTAGACTCGGAGAGAGTGAGAGAGAGAAACAAAAGAAACAATGGCTAAGGAAGGGCCATTGAAAAAGAAGGTGAAAATAGAAATTACTCAGAAACTTGTGCAATGCGACACCAGCCGAACAGAAGATCACCTGTTTGACTGCATAAGACTTGCCATCTACAAAGCACATGTAGGTCGTGTGCAATCAATGGACATCTCATTGATTGTCAATGCTGTTATTGCCAGCATTTGTGTTATAGGACATGATATGTCACTGAGGATCTCTTATGATTTGGACTCCCTTTTTATTTTTTATGTGCTTTTCTTCATTGTTTTCTGAGATCTGGTGTTCATTTTAGGGTTTTTGATTAGGTCACTGATTATGATGTTTGTTTTTGGATTCTCCAGATACTTTAATTGTTGTCAAATATTTGTATCCTCTTCGGTCACCATTTTGGTCTTCCATCATTATGTGTTGTCATGGACATGTCTTCGGAGGTGGTGACCCTCAGATGATGACACAACGGGTTGAAAAAGTGATTCAAGGAGCCATTCCCAATCTGAGCTTGTGGATATGAATGTCCTTTTTGCTAAACGATCATCAGAGATTAAAAATACATCAATCAGTGACCAAGATGTTAATCAGGAACTGGAGGCAAAAAGAAAGTCAAAGCCAGAACAACATTCTAACACTAGGACCTGCTTGAAAAACAAGCTAACACTAAAGATTCTTGAGGTTGTTGTTATTCATCGAGAGATAATCGACAGTGAGATTGCTGCCATGTTTATACTGATGCTAACATCTTGTTATCAGAACCGCAAAAAGAGCATACTTGACAAATTCCAAATGGTGTTGCATAAACAAAGACAAACATGACAATAACAAAAAACAATTTTGTTAATTCAATTCCAGTCATGAAATTCATATCAGTAATTAAATCTTTATGTATCAATCTCCCAAAAATACTTGTATAGTACACTCACTTAGCAAGTAAGCCGTGACATTTTATGTAAATGTAGCTACAGTAAAGTGTGAGTAAGTGAAATGCACACTTATTCTGCCTAGCACAGGTCTGGCATATGTTATGTAAGAACTTTATTTGTTATGATTTGAAAAGATGATCTTATGGGTAAAAGGTTAGTGACCATTGCAGTATTTCTGAATAAAACTGTGTTGATAAATTTTGAAAAAATGATTTGAAAAGTGCAAACTTGGAATCCCATGAGTAAATCTAGTTTTTCTGCTATGGCATATTTTTTGAAGAAGAGAGGCAGCAGGTGTATCTTGGAAGTCAAAGGGCATGCGTTATTGTGACAGGCCAAGGAAATTCAATTTCTTTGTGAAAGAGAATGCAGACAAGGTTCCCGTAGCTTATTGAAATAGCATATGCCCTTTGACATCGTACATGTGCCATTGAGCCTCTGCTATGCACACATTTGCCAGTCAATATGACCTTGTGCCAATCTAAATTCTAGAGGATCAGGTGTAATTTAGGCTGTATGGTGATTGGTATTCAATAAGTCATTCTTTTAAGCAGATGTTTATTGTGCATTTTGAGGTTTTTCTCACATTTTCAGAAGTCAGAAACATTTCTTGGCTCTTTTTTAAGATTGGGTCATTCATCTGCCGGTTCAATTTCGGAAGCCACTTTATCCATTAGTGTTACTGGAAACGGAAGTTTACTCAGCCTCTTCAAAATCAAGGCTGGTAGTGTGCAGAATACCCTGTTATAATTATTTTTGGCAAAACACTGAAATTTTACTCTGGTACTATGAAATGCACCATTAATTACCTATGGAGAATGGTGTTAGCTAATTTATGCATATGTTAAATAGGCTCGCATCAATCTGCAAACAAAATCCACACCACCTAGTGCTGTACTTCTGACCAGCAGTGTGTAGAGCAGCCACTTTTCAGGACACGTGTACACTTAGAAACTCTGTGTCATGAAGGAACTGCATGCTTTCCTTTGTGCTACAGTATAACTGGCTATTTATTCATTGATTCCTCATATTTTGCTGTTTTCTGTTATTTTCTTGGGCAGAGCCATATATGTTACATTTGCTGTCTTGCTGTTAACCCACCAGTTAACTCATTTCCTAATCTCCATTATTCTATCCCTAATGCTCCCATTGAGATCAAATTCATCCATCCACCTACTTCCCAAACCCCTTTATTCTAATCCTTCAATTCATCATTCATTCATCCATCAGTCTATTAATCTCTTGAATCCTATTATTACAGCACTCTTATTAAACTTCCATCCGTTCATTTCCTGAGATCCCTTATTTGAATAATCTAACTGAACTCGTATCCATGTATCCTCGTATACTTGTATCCATGTATCTGTCCGTCTGTCCATTTCCTGAACCCCGTTATTCAGACACTCTTACTGAACTTCCATTTCCCTTTCCTCTCAGTCCATTCATTTCATTAACTCCCTCGTTCCAAAATTCTTTTTGAGCCTTCATTCACCCATCACCCTATTCATTTTTAAATGCCTCTTATTCTAACCTTAGCCCTAATACTCCTATTGAACTTAAATCCTGTCAGCCATTAATCTCCTGAACCCAACCATCTATCCAACCCCTGAACCCTTTAATTCTAATAGTGTTTTTCAGCTTTCATTCACCCACTGCTCCATTCATTTCCTGAACACCCTTATTCCAATAAAGGCGGGGGCACTGGCAATTGGAAGGTTGCTGGTTCGAATCCCGTAAAATGCCACAAGGCTCTCTGCTCTGTTGGGCCCTTGAGCAAGGCCCTTAGCCTGCAATTGCTCCATCCTGGGTATGATGTTAATCTGCATCCATCCCTGTATGTAGGCCCTCCAACCTGCAGGGAAAAACTTGGGGGTTGGTGGCAGAATTGGCACTCCAGCCACCATAAAAAAAACCTCACACTGTTCCACTCCATCTGAACTAGTGTGGTGCTGAGGTATCACTCGTTGCATGGCTGCACTCAGGTCTTAATCTGGATCCTGAGTTGGTTTGTCATGTGGTGGCTGTGGCAATGTGCTGTATCAGTGCATGCTCCTAACCTCTCTCTCTTATTCCAATGTTCTGTTTGAGCTTCCATCCATCCATTTTGTGATCCCTCTAAAGTCCAACACTCATACTGAGCTTCCATCCATCCATTCATTTCACATGGTATCTTTTTCTAACTGTAATCCTAATATTCTCAAATCTCACCATCTATCCACTCATCCATTCGTTTCCTGACCCCTCTCTTCTAATAACCCTTTGTCAGCTTTCTTCCACCCATCAGTCCATCCATGACATGAGCCCCCTAATTACATTGGTCTTATTGAACTTTCATTCTTCAGATCATTCACCTCTACCTACAGTACTCTTCCCACTTCAAAATATTGGTGGGGCCCCAAACAAATGACCAGTAAGCCTGGATGGCATGCCAGTTCATTCTAAGGCTTCTTATTAATTTGTGTCATCTATATAAAATACTTTTGTTATTTGTTTACCTGCTTCTTAAAAACAAATCTGCAAGAGGAAAGGCTTGCGTATCCAAGTTGGGTAAAAATCTTTAAAATACATAAAACCTAATAAAGCCTAATTGATGTGCCCTGCACTCATTCTGTCATGGCTCATCCAGCCTTTTAATTAAAGCCAAGCGGAGGAGTCGACAGCCGGGTGTTCAGTATTTTTTTGCAAAGGCCCGTCTTTCTTACCGCCGTCTTGTCCCATCACTGTCCATTTCCATTGATGAGGCCGCTCAGCTCCACACATGGTTAACACTTCATTGCACATCTTTTATGAGAAGGAAAGGAAACGTTATTCTTTGGTTCCCACGTCATTACGCATAACACTCTCGAAAATCATTTAGTGACATCTGCGCAAACTTCACCAGCTTTCCCCTTCTGTAGGTGGAGGTCACCGTTTTTCACACAGACTCCTTCTGTATGCAAATATCACTTTTTAAATAAAGGAGTTGAATCGTGCTGCTAGAGATCTGTGCACTGTTTTTTTTAAAGATTTCTACCTAAAAAGTTTAGAAAAGTAAGCAAATGTACTTTAAAAGTTTTTTGTTGGAGTTTTTAGGATTATGTGTTATCGTTTTTATAGGCATAAACTCAGAATGCAGTGCATGAAGAACATACATTAGGTACCTGTCACGTCACACAACTTTTTACATCGAGCTTCAGCCACGGATTTTATTTAAATAATCTTAGTGAGTTGAGAGAAGTCACCCCAGCAACCCAGTCCAACCAGTTTGCAGTTCGCCTGATAAAATCCAACCTACTTACAGTATGTCCCAAGGAATGAAGGAACCTGGGTGTTTTGAACTTTGCAAACAGAACAGAGGCTTGATTGTCTCATGTCTTGTGTTTTATTATACCACAACAAAATAGAAAAGAGGAAAAGACTGCAACTAAAGTCACTTTACCTATTAAGCCATTGTAGAGCACCGGCTCTGTAAGTTAGCATGTTATTGGCTGTCAGAATGTGGCACTCTCACAGTACAGGTAGTCCCCAGGTTACGGACATCCGACCTACGACATACGAACGAGGACGCAGCTGCGACGCATGCACCTCAGTAACTGCCATTCCGTCATCTTCAGCCTGGGGATGCTGGAGGGGGGCGATTTTCCTGCTGACGCAGTGTAGTGTCCCACGGGCGGCTCCCGGCAGCAAGCGGTGACCCGTGGTCCATTGTCACCGGGGCCACAGCTATCGCTCGTGTGCAGGACGATGGTTCGCTGCCCGCCCACTATGCCACCGCAGCTACTGCTCCCGACTGGACGCAGGTTGGATGGAGCGGAGGGGGGCGTTTCACTGCCCGCTGAGCACACACGGCTGGTAATGCTGCAAGCGGTGACCCGGTTGTGGCTGAACGGGGTGGCGGGGTAGAATTGTAATGAGCCTCGGATGGCTGCCTGTTGAATTGGGGTTGGGCAATTCACTACCCGCCTTTGGCCGCACCGTGTTCGGTGGACGCTACAGGCACTGTAGTTGAGGTGACTGTGAGGTGGGCTGGTGGTGAACCCCACCTCGCCGCCCACAGTCATTCTCAATAGCAAGCCTGCTTGTACCGTTACGCAAATAGCAGGAAGTTGTCTCTTGTCAGTAAATCAGATGTGTTGATGACAGGCCCCTTCCTGCTGTGATAGCGTGTACTGTATAGCGCTGTGCAGAAGAGCTCTTCTTAACCTTTTGTCTTCACCCTTCAAGAGTGTCTCTGAAACACAAATATAATGCAAGTGCTAGAGATACAGTAAAGAAGAGAAAAACCATCACCATTGAATATCAAGTAGAAATAATAAAAAGGTCAGAGAGAGGTGACACTCCATCATTCATTGGCAGAGCACTTGGTTACAGTCGGTCAACAATAGCATTTATTAAAATAATGGACATGTTCAGACTTACATACAAATTCAACTTAAGTACAAACCTACAGTCCCTATCTCATACGTAACCCGGGGACTGCCTGTACTTTGGAAATGTGAACAATTGCTAGTAAGTCATCTAAGAGTATTTGTCATCCCCTGCATTTCCTCGATGTATAATCTGACATCCTCATGGCGACAAGATCACTCTGAACTTGTGTGATGTGATGGCCTTCTCCCTAAAGCCAGTGGCCCTAAATGACGAGCGCAGAAACTGTTGTGATTGTGGGGCTTGAATCATCTGGAGGGCCTGCCTGCTTCAAAAGGCCTAGGCCTAAAACTCAAAAAACACACCTGAGCCCTAAACTAAAAGGAGAGGGGAATTGTTCTTATTGAATCATTTATTTTAAAGTAACAGTTGGGATACAGTGTTCTAATTCCCTTCATGGTTTGCATTTGAACTTTATTTAATAAAATATATTAAAGTAATACCTCGATTAAGAAATCCTTTGAGAATGAAGCTCTTTTATTAGAAAATAGCCTGCAGTAAATGCACAATGGCACATGAAGAAATGCAAGTGAATGTCGGCAAGAGTGCTGCCATTGAGCAACTTCTTTACACAGAAGAGTCATCTATTGTTGATATCATGTGTGCTGTAAAATGCAAAGTTATTGGTATTGCTCAGTGATTTCATACATACTGTAGTCATATTTTATATTTTTTTAGAAAGTAATAAATATAATTTGCCTAGTATATCACAGACCTGAAACGCACTTGGGACTTTGCTCCTCCAGTTCTTATCCTTATCAGTCATCTCTATCCCCCCATCACATATGTCCTTTGGAGTTATAGGGTACTTTGTTATATTAAAAAATCAAAAGCAGAAAACATTAATAAATGACTTAAATATTCACATTGGGGTCACGATGTCCATTACAAACGGCTCTCCTGTGATCCAAGTACTAATAAGTCATTGCATTTTCTTTTCTTTTTTCAGGTTTGCATTGTAATTTCTCAGTTGATCTTATTGGGACGTGTTGGCCCAGAACAACAGCAGGGAGAGTCGTGTCCAGGTCCTGCCCCGAATATTTGTATGGGGTCCGGTACAACACCACAAGTAAGAGCCCATTTGTGATTACTTAAATGTGAAATTTTTGGTGAATGATTTATGGACTGTGGAATTGGGGGCTAGCTTGTTTCTCCAGATGTAGTGTTTGTGAATTATAGCGTCTTGGTATCGTTTAACAGATCTGACTCTTTTAATTGATTTGTCCAGTGTAACCATGTTGTACTTTTTAACTCAGGGCTATTAAATCATTTCATTAGGTTCTTTTCCCTCTGCTGGAACCAAACCTCTTGTGACTTTTCACTGCATCCAGAAATCTTCCATTAGCTTCCACTTATTAAATAATAAGAATAATTAGATGAAAAGACAGTGAAGCCCTCAGGGTCGAGAGTGAGTGGGGTCTGGTTTAGCAGGTTCATGATAAGAGTGGACTGAGTGAAGGTTGCTGTGGAAACGTCATTGAGGCAGAAAGCGAAGGCAACTTCAGACCTCAGTGCAAGTGAGGTCAGCAGTGGGGATGGCATCATTTGGGTTGACAGACAGTCGGGCAGGCATTGTGTATAACACCATGGCCAGCCCTAGACGATTGTGATGCCCGAAAAACTCAAGCAGTGTGACCCCCCCTATGTAAGTGTGTATGTATATATATTTTATACGTAAGTATGTGTGTTTATATTTTATTACACATACTATGGAAGGAGAACAAGACAGGACAGCATAAAGTGTTGGAATTTCTCTAAGAATCCCATTTAATTGCATCAATGCTAAGCAAAATTATGTGAATTTATCCCTTGGGATTAATAATCTATCTATCTATCTATCTATCTATCTATCTATCTATCTATCTATCTATCTATCTATCTATCTATCTATCTATCTATCTATCTATCAAAACTAATGGAAAAAATGACTTTGAAATGGACTGTTCCAAGTAATGGCTCTTGGGGGCTAATGTGACTCAAGCAGAATGAAGGGATAGGAAAAGGAAGACCCATCCCCATTTCACCTCTTACACAGAGCCTCCAACACACTCATGTAAATGCATGCATGACATGATATAAAGTAAATCCTCACTATCCCCTGGATTAACTTATCCACTGTTATAAAAGTGTAACCCACTTCGCAACACCAGCTGTCAAGCTTCAGTTATTCACAGCCATGCACTGTAGAAAAAAATTCTGAAAGGTCCATCGCGCAGCATCAAGGTATCGAGATTGAGCAGTAACTGTTCTGTGATGCTATTAGACGTACGGGGCTGTATGTATGCACGCACGCAAGCAACGCAAATGCAATGCAGAATGAATCAATGTGTGTATTCTCAGCACCAGGAGGTGTGGGTAAGCCGTCGAACTGCATTCATGATGGGGATTGGGGCTTGCAATTGTTCCCCAGGAATTCCCGGTAAGTGTGAGTCATAAACTCACACTAATTAAGTCCCTGCCCTTTGTACATATCACCCATCACTACCACTGATTGGATCAGCCCTGCAATGGTGTCTCACAGTCTATGGTGGTGTGCAAAGAAGACAATCGACTGTAGAGGAACCAAAGGTCATAGCAAGGTTTCTACATTTAAACCTGTTGAAGGATCTTTACCGAGCCACAGAGGGCAAGAGTGGAAGGCCAGCGGACAACTGTGTCTCCCACGCTGGTGAACAAGTAACCTAACTCCAGTTTTCCCCATAGGATCAATGCTTCAATATCTGTGGTTTCCGTATCCATGTGGTTTTTCAGTAATAAAGCCCTCCACGGATTACGAGAAAATACTGTGTTTGTTAGTATATATTGTATATGTATGTGTGTGTAGATATATGTAATATACACTCACCTAAGGATTATTAGGAACACCTGTTCAATTTCTCATTAATGCAATTATCTAATCAACCAATCACATGGCAGTTGCTTCAATGCATTTATGGGTGTGGTCCTGGTCAAGACAATCTCCTGAACTCCAAACTGAATGTCAGAATGGGAAAGAAAGGTGATTTAAGCAATTTTGAGCGTGGCATGGTTGTTGGTGCCAGACGGGCCGGTCTGAGTATTTCACAATCTGCTCAGTTACTGGGATTTTCACGCACAACCTTTCTAGGATTTACAAAGAATGGTGTGAAAAGGGAAAAACATCCAGTATGCGGCAGTCCTGTGGGTGGAAATGCCTTGTTGATGCTAGAGGTCAGAGGAGAATGGGCCGACTGATTCAAGCTGATAGAAGAGCAACTTTGACTGAAATAACCACTCATTACAACCGAGGTATGCAGCAAAGCATTTGTGAAGCCACAACACGCACAACCTTGAGGCGGATGGGCTACAACAGCTGAAGACCCCACCGGGTACCACTCGTCTCCACTGCAAATAGGAAAAAGAGGCTACAATTTGCACGAGCTCACCAAAATTGGACAGTTGAAGACTGGAAAAATGTTGCCTGGTCTGATGTGTCTCGATTTCTGTTGAGACATTCAAATGGTGGAGTCAGAATTTGGCGTAAACAGAATGAGAACATGGATCCATCATGCCTTGTTACCACTGTGCAGGCTGGTGGTGTAATGGTGTGGGGGATGTTTTCTTGGCACACTTTAGGCCCCTTAGTGCCAATTGGGCATCGTTTAAATGCCACGGGCTACCTGAGCATTGTTTCTGACAATGTCCATCCCTTCATGACCACCATGTACCCATCCTCTGATGGCTACTTCCAGCAGGATAATGCACCATGTCACAAAGCTCAAATCATTTCAAATTGGGTTCTTGAACATGACAATGAGTTCACTGTACTAAAATGGCCCCCACAGTCACCAGATCTCAACCCAATAGAGCATCTTTGGGATGTGGTGGAACGGGAGCTTCGTGCCCTGGATGTGCATCCCACAAATCTCCATCAACTGCAAGATGCTATCCTATCAATATGGGCCAACATTTCTAAAGAATGCTTTCAGCACCTTGTTGAATCAATGCCACGCAGAATTAAGGCAGTTCTGAAGGCGAAAGGGGGTCAAACACCGGATTAGTATGGTGTTCCTAATAATCCTTTAGGTGAGTGTATATTATATATATTAATATATGTAATATTAATATAATATATATTATTACATATATACAGTATATATATTGTGACACCTGTAGAGGGTGTAGCAGCCACTCAACCCGAAACAGACAGACACAAGAAGCACACTTATAAAATTCACACTTTTTATTTCTTGATCTCTTTCTTAGTACAGCGCCTTACACAGTGCACCAATCACCCACAATAACTCAGTCATTTCCTTCTTTATTCTTTCTCTTTTTCTCTTCTGCCGCCTCTACTCTTCCCTTCGCAAGCTCTGTCCTCCACCTCCCGACTCTGCCCCTCCGAATGAAGTGATGCAGGCCATTTTATATTGTCCTCGGATGTGCTCCAGGTGCGCCCAGATTCTCCTCTGGCAGCACTTCCTGGTGTGGTGGAAGTGCTGCAGTCCATGGCTCTGGAATCGTCCAAGCACCCAATCATATCCCAGGGGAGGTATTGCCTTTCTTCCGGTCTTCTCATCCTCCGAGGCGTCCCAGCTGGGAAATGGCCCCAGCTGTCTGCCACTATATATATATATATATATATATATATATATATATATATATATATATATATATATATATATAATAAATAGACAGAGAGAAAATAACTTTTTGCCCAGCCAGTATAAACTAATGCAGTGTTTCCCAACCTCAGTCCTGGGGCCACACTTTGGCTACAGGATTTTGTTCCAACCACATTCCTAATCAGAGACAACACCTGATAACACTGATCTCATTTAATTAGCTGGTATTATTTTTTCTTTTATTCTACATTCAGAAAAGCACAGCAACATGATTTTTACATTCATAAGACATTTGGAAATATTTCTGCTTTTGCTATAGATTTAAATGCTTAACTCTCTTTTGCTGATTTCATTTTATTTTGCCCTTTCTCTGTGCAGTTTTCCCTTTGTTGTATCTTATTAATGCCAATTAATATATATATATATATATATATATATATATATATGTATATATATATATTTACCAAACTTAGTTTTCTAATTTCTATATTGTTACCAAAACACAGAACTTGGGAAATAACATATCACTTAATTAGCCCAGGAATCCAATTAAAAACAGAAGCTGGTTGGAACAAAAGCCTGCAGCTACAGTGTGCAGTACAGTGGATCGACCAATAGAAGCCAGGAGTTGGGAGCAGTTCACTCCCTCATACATCAGGTGGCAGTGGTCCTAGCACGTGAACCCAGTCGGTACACCCACAGGGGTGCAATGGGATATGAAGTCCAGAAGTGCAGCCCTGTCAGGGTCCCTACTTACCAAAAGGGGAGGACCGCCCTACTTTCATTATGACCAAGGCATGCTTCCCAGAAGACATGGCATGACCCTGGAAGAATTCCCAGGTCCATAAAAGGAAGCCCACTGCCACACATGGACAAGTCAGAGTCTGGAGGCAGCAGGCAACGCTCATTTGGATAATGGAAGGAGGAAAATGTGTCAGTTTATTGTATTGATTTATTAGATTGTGAGGCACATTGTTGGAAGGAGGTCGGTAAAGGTGCAGTCTGGAATAAATGTTATTTTATTTTGTTAACGTGTGGTGTATTGCTGGGTCTGTGGTTTGTGACTCTCTGGTGCCCACTTGTGGTGTACAATCTATATATGTACTATATGTGTTTGTATGTATATATAATGTAGTGGAACAGAGTGATTTTCAGAGTCCCAAAATAGTTGGGGTGCATCAAGGAAATAAATAGGTGCACGGGGGTGCCAAAACACAAATGTCACTTGTAGCAAAAAGGAGGGCTCTAACTCAGAGCTCTGTTCTGCAGTGTGTTTGGGTCACACTACCTTTCTGGGTCTATCTGCCGATCTATCTATCATCTTCACCTCGTCTTTTCTTTTTTTTCAGTACACCCTGTCATAGTGCCCCCTGTTCAATGGCAGGTCCTTTTATACTGTTGTAGCACACAAAGCTCTGCCCACTGCAGACTACACCTGCACATTTCTTCACAGGTCTGAGGTAATTTAGGGCTAATTCCTACTTGGCATCTCATGTTATTGAGATAAGCTTTGGACGCCTGTGAAACTGAATTGAGTTAAACATGTTTGAGAATATTATGTTATTGTTTTTTATGAAGGCTGCATTTTGTGGTGTAATTCAGTATAAATGCTATAAAGCAGCTGAGTCCTGGTTTCAGAACCCATTCTAGGCAGTTCCCTGTTGTCCCATTTCATTGTTGTTCTCATCAATTTTAGGGTACTAGGTGGCTCTAAAGTGGTGCACTGTATGTGAGAGGGTGTGCCCCAGAGTATCCCAGTATGGACTGGCGTTCCATCTCTTTTTGGTTCCTGCCTTGTATCCTTACCTGTTGGAATACCTTTTTATATCTCAGACATCAGTAAATGAAAAGGCTGGTGCAGAAAATGGGATAGATGATTGAATTTTCAAATTGTATCAAACCAAAATGTGATAGAAAATTGTGTTTTCTTATTGTTGCCATTTATTCTCTTTTTTTCATTTAGGGTATGCTAATAGGATGTCTGCTTTATTTTTTTCACTGATTTATCCTCAGACACTGTGAAATGAGGCTTCTTAACTAATTACATGGTATTTTGGATTTTAATTTTCAGTAATTGCTTGCTGGTTATAACTGTGATATTCATATATAATTGTAAAATAAAAAGCCTGTTGGTGATTTCCTCCTGCTGAATTTGATTTCAGCTTGGGAACAAGGATAACATCACCACTGCAGTAAAGGCAGAATTTGTACATTATTTATGACTGATTCACCCGATATGTAGCTGCTTTTATCAAAGATGAAGCAGCCTAATTGGACAACAAGGCTCAAGGCAGCTCGCTAACTTTTATGCACACAGGACAGAACAAGCACACTCCACAAAGAGTCCACCCTGGCAATGGGCAAATCTAAGGTGAGGAATTTATCCTTTAAATTTATAGCACATGGGGAAATCTTTAAATATATTAGCTCTAAGGTTACGTCCACACTACTGTGTTTTCATTTAAAAACACATTATTCCCCATTTTTGCATTTTGTCCACAGTACCCTGGCATTTCTAACCCCTGAAAGCACTCCACAGGGCCATGTACCACTAAGAATGCCATCTAATTCATCCAGCTACTGTCATTCAACTGGAGGTCCTTCTCACGTAGGCTGTGCTTCGTGGTCATGCTGCCAGGAACTTTGGCCCTCTTGAGCCTCATGGTGCTCTTTATATAACCCTACACTGCTAGATATAAAGACCCTGCACGGTGCTCCCTAGAAAGATGAGGAACGGACGGGATGCTTCTAGAGCAGTGTTTCTCAAACTCGGTCCTGGGGACCCCCAGTGGCTGCAGGTTTTCGTTCCAACCAGATTCCTAATCAGTGACAACACCTGATAACACTCATCTCATTTAATTAGCTGAATTTTTTTTCTTTTATTCAACATTCAGAAAAGCTTGGCAGCATGATTTTTACATTTATAAGACATTTAGAAATATTTCTACTTTTGCTATAGATTTAAATGTTTAACTCTTTTGGTTGTTGATTTCATTATACTTTGCCCTTTCTCTGTGCAGTTTTTCCCCCTTCATTGTATCTTAATAATAACAACTTAAAACGAGCAGATCAGACACGCTGGCAAACAACACTGAATAATCAAAGGCTGCAACTACTTTAGAGTCAGACCCACTAATTAGTAAATAATGGATTAATTAAACAAGTAGAACATCTAGAAAAGTAGAATGGAAATCAAGATGAAAATTCTGTTAAAAAAAAAAAAATACATTATTCTTATATAACTGCTTGGTACATTTTAATATTTTTTTTTTTTAGCAAACTTACTTTTCTAATTAATATATTATTCCCTAAACACAGAACTTAGGAAATATCAGTTCACTTAATTAGCCCAGGAGTTTAATTAAAAACAAAAGCTGGTTGGAACAAAAACCTGCAGCGACTGGGGGTCTCCAGGACCGACGTTGAGAACCCCTGTTCTAGGGAGTTTGCTGTCAATCAGATGGCTTCCAGGCTTTCTCTGACCACCAAAGAGTTTACAGAGAAGCACTAACTGCTGCCAAGTACACCCATTATGGCATGTGGACTCTGGCCCAGACACAGACAGGTAGACATCGTTGCTTCAAACCCACACACGTTTATTTACAATTACTATGTACAAAGTGAAGCACACAACCCAAAACTCCCCCAAAGTCCAGGCCTCTCACACAATGCCTTCCTCTCTGGCCTGCCTCCACTCCTCTACTCTGAGCTCTTGCCTTCTTTCTCCCGTCTCCAGCTATCGAATAGAGGGAGGCAGCCCCTTTTGTCCACACCCGGACGTGCTCCAGGTGCCCCCCGATTAGCTTCCACTGGTACTCTGAAGTGTGGCGGAAGTACCAGCTGTGCATCCAGAAGCACTCCGGGTGTCCCTGGTCTTCTTCCCCCCAGCACTTCCGGGTGTGGCAGAAGTGCTGAGGGCCAGGGCTCCTCAGGCATTGGGGCGCCCCCTGGCAGTGACCACGGGCCTCTATAGGGTTGAGCTTCTAAGCTCTGTTTCCATGGTCCCCAAAGACACCAGGGTGGTCGCTTCCTCGTGGTCTGGAGGAGATATAATCCCTCCTCTGGTTCTTCTGGGCGTCCTGACTGGGTACCACCCCCAGCCGCTTGCCACAGGCAGAATAATAGAAAGTGGCCATGACAAACCAAGGGTTTTGTTTTCTGTAGTTAATAAACTACTCAAACCCGCATCTGGCCCAACTACCTCTTCTACTGAAGTCTGTGAGGAATTCCTCCACTTTTTCCGTAACAAAATTAAAGATCTAAATAATTCAACTAACATAAATACATCATCTGTTTATATCTCTTCCTGTTTTCCCACTCCATCCAGCTCCTTCTCTAAGTTCTCACCAGTCACATCTGCTTTTGTTAATAACCTGCTTTGTAAGATGAGGCCGACTACTTGTGTACTGGACCCCATCCACAGCACACTACTTAAATCCTGCCTTCATGCCATAATCCCGACTGTTACAACAATAGTAAACTCATCCCTTGACACTGGCTCTCTGCCACTCACTTTTAAAATCGCTTCTGTAACCCCAATGTTAAAAAAGTCTGGTCTTAATGCTGACAATCTTAACAATTTCTGGCCTATTTCCCACTTACCTTGAGCGTGTTGTAGCCTCCCAGCTCACCAATTACTTAACCACTAATAACTTGATGGAACCCTTTCAATCTGGTTTCAGGGCATGGCACAGCTGTGAAACTGCTCTGCTACGGGTAACCAATGATTTGCTTATGGCAGCAGACTGGACAAACCAGCATATTAATTCTGTTAGTCCTCAGTGCAGCATTTGACACTCAGGTCAGACATGACATTCTACTGTTCAGAATGGAGAACATGCAGGGTATCTCTGGCACTGCCCTCCAGTGGTTCAAGTCAGAGCGATATACTGAAAATGCCAGATTGTGGTTATAGCAGAGATGGATGGAGTTGTAAAAACATAGAAACTCTGACCACACTCTGAGTGGTTTGTTGCTTATGACGTATCTCTTCTCTAATTGGATTATGCTCATTACAAAGTCTCATTCCCTTATTGGTCACCATTCACAGAAGAAAACCATTTTCCAACGTAGCAGATATAGAGGAGTTGCTATTTGTGGTACTTGTGTTGCTTACTTGAATGCACCTCATTTGCATTTTGTACAGTTTGAACATTGCATATATGCACAAAAACGAGTAAAATCTGCACTTTTGCTATAAATCCTCTGACCAGCAGCATTACCATGCCTTTAAGGATTTTTCCCCTAAAGGCGAATGTCTATGTTTCATGTGTTTTTGTCACCATTCACCAGAGTTGTAGTGCAATTCCTAGGAGTACAGTAATTCTAAGATGGTTGGTAAATATGGGCAAAGATCTATCAACAAAGTCAACGCTAGAACGCAAGTGAAAGGATGGGGACAAGAGTATAACATTTTAAACCAGAAAATTAACAACAAAGGTCTGGAAGGTGTTTTTTTGTATTTTTTTTTTATTTGCAAACTTGGATACCAAATGGCCACTGAAAACTTTGTTCAACCTCTCACCAATTAACCCATTGCAGTTGTGACACTAGGGGTCATGTCTCTAGCAACCTGGATCTGCATCATGATGACGGAATCCACAAATTGACAGCGCCCGAGTAAAAACAAAAGGGTTTCAAGACATTCCAAGCTCCTCAAAAATGCAGTAAAATTGAAATCTGACTTCTAACCCTAATTCATGAGTTTCAAAACATTAAAAGAGACTTATAACTTGCCAGAAGTCATTCAGGATAAAGCATACAAAATGATGAAAAATAGCAATAATAACAGTGCCATTGCCGGACGTTGGGCATTGGCATCATTTTCTTTGAATCACAATCTATTTATTTCATTGATTCTTGTTATCGGGCGGCACGGTGGCGCAGTAGTAGCACTGCTGCCTTGCAGTTAAGAGACCCAGGTTCACTTCCCGGGTGCTCCCTGTGTGGAATTTGTTTGTTCTCCCCGTGTCTGCGTGGGTTTCCTCCCACGGTCCAAAGGCATACAGGTTAGGAGCATTGGAGATCCTAAATTGTCCGTAGTGTGCGTGTGTGCCCTGTGGTGGGCTGGCACTCTGCCCAGGATTTGTTCCTGCCTTGTCCCCTGGGATTGGCTCCAGCAGACCCCCATGACCCTGTGTTAGGATATAGCGGGTTGGATAATGGATGGATGGATTCTTGTTATCACTAAGATCACAAAGCACACAGCATTTTAATTTCATTTTTATGTATTTCACATTACAGCTTAAAGCAGTGACTGGTACCAGTAGTTGGAATCTGCTTTATGGTTTCACACAATCAAATGAGTCAGTCCATAAATTTAGTCAAGCAATTATTCAATTAGTCAATTTTCTGGCTATTTAATAAATTAAATTAGTAGCTGACTTAACCAAAAAAATATTCACTCAGTCAGTCAATTATACAGACACACAACCACCTAATCAATTAGTGAAATCAATAAATCATCCAGTCAGTTAGTTGACCAAACACTGGATCAATAAGTCAGTCAGATGGTCAGTCTGTCGACCAGCCTGTCAGTCAATTATTATAATTTGGAGGTCCAGACATTTCATGTAGAGTGGTGTGTGGCCTTATAAATGACCCAAAACGTAGGTTGGGCCTTTCCTAGCCTGCCCAGAATAGGCCTCACCCCAGGCAGTTTGACCCCAAACTCTGCTGGCCTTATCTCAAAGTGCCTCTCAAGGGAACTCCTGGCTTGAGGAAACAGCCCAAAAAGAAATATTTAAAAATATGAATATTTATTCTAAAATAGAAAGTATCACAAACAGTTTTAAAAGAGTAAAAGAAAGCAATTATAGGCAAAAAGTCCCAATATGCAATTCAAGATTGAAATTAAATAAACAGAGTAAAAAAACCATTAAAACCAAAACAAAAAGAATACTACCAAGAAACTCCTATAACTTTACCCAAGAAGTTCTTCTCTGGGGGCCTTAAATAGCCAATGTCCTTAAATAGCCCCTGTCTTAGAGTATCACCCACAGAATAGAGTTGTGTATAATAGCAGTACTGAAAAGGGCTGAACAGCTACTAAAGTGAGTCCTAAATCCAGAATAAAAATGCAAAGGCAGTAGCAATAATCCAAACCTAGAGGATCAGAAAAAGAATGCTTCCAAAAATCCAAAGCCAAACAAACATGAAAGCACACCAGGGAGGGACCATCTCTGTGAAAGGCTCAGTTAGCTGCAGCATTAGATGCCCCAAAGGCTCCACATATTGAAGAAGTGAGTGATAACTGACAGAATACAGTTACTTGAAATGTGTCATTTAATTGCATGAAAATCAATATTCAAAATTCTCTTTAAAAAGCAATACAATGCAAAAAGAGAGAAAACATTTTTGAAACATATAAAGTAATTAATAAAGTAATGAAGTAAATAAAAATAAAAAAAGAAACACAAGAAACAGGAAGGAAATACTGGTGCATCCATAACAGAATGGAATGAGCCAGTCAGTTGGCTAAACAATCAATTAATCAACAAGCCAGTCACTGAATTATTCAATAAACCAGTCAGTCAGTCGACCAACCAGTAAGTAAAAAAAAAAACCAAGTGACCTTGAGATTAGATAAACAGTTAGTAATCATTTAGCCAAATAAGCAATTGGCTCATCAGTCAATCAGCCTACAAATGGTTAATCAACCAAAAAATTCAATTCAATAGGATATATTAAATAACACCAAATTTAACAGTGGCTATAAACAATGGCAGGCAAATACAAAGGAAAAACACAGAAACCCAGGCAGTTTATTTAGGCTTGCACTTACCACCATGACACATCCAGGAATTCAATGGGGTACCTTGTTCAGTTACTCGAGTTAGATTGTGATGGCAATAATTGGATAAAAATATTATTGTCTCAGAATTAAACTTGTGGGAGGCACTGTAACACAAGTAGTTTGGCATTACTGCCTGAAAAATACCCAAGTCCTGGGTTCACATCACAGTATTGTAATCGCCTGCACCCTCAAGCGCTTGACCTTCACCAGACAGGTTTGTCTTTAATAGTAACAGATCTTAGTTCGGGCTGATTAGAGTCCTGCCTTGTGCTGCATATGACTTGAATTAGCAGGATGGGTGAGCGGATGAAGCTTTTGCAGCAGACCTGTGCTGCACCAGTGCCTGCCCGAGTATGACGAGGGTTTGTGACTTCATCCTGACGAAACAGATTCTCTGCATAAGATACACATAGAAATGTGAAAGGCACTATAAAATAGATGCATACACATGAAGGGCGTTGTATAGGATACATAGATGTAAAGGGTACGATGAGACAGACAGATAGTTAGATGTTAAAAGGCACTTTGTAAAAGGATATTATATATGCAATTTAGGTGAATTTGTTTCTACCTTGCATCCTGTGCTAGCTGGGATAGGCTCCAGTGCCTCCTAGCAAACTCTGGTCTGGATTAAATGGCTTAGAAATTGACATGATATTATATATGGAAGGTGTTGTATGATAAAATAATTGTTAAATGCATAAATGCACTATATAACAGACCGATACACAGGTAGATTTATAGGTAGATAAGTGTAAAAGGCACTATAGGTAGGTAAGAAAGAAATTGTTTAAAAGATAAATATTAAATGCACTACACAAGAAACAGACAGATGTAAAAGCCACAATATAAAAGTTAACATATAAGGAAGATGCCTTTCAGATATTTAAATAGAGTGATACAAACCTTTCTAATCAGATACTAAAGACACTAGATGCTGTATAGATAGCTAGAGAGATAAAAACATTTCTAAATAGACTTGAAAAGCACCATATGAAGCAACATTTATTTATTTAAAAGGTTAATATACTACAGTATATACACTATGTAACAGATATATACATACATGAATAGACAGAAAACACACTATATCATTAACACAGGTAGGTAGATAGAAACAGTAAATAGATGGGAAGGGCACTATATCAGTCAGATGGCTAGGACTGCTGTCCCCTTTGTCTCAGTTTGGGCTCAGACAACTTGCTCGCAGTCAGATTTTAAGTGCCAGCTAATGATGATAAACCTCCTCAAATATGATTTGCATTTCTCGTTCTCTCAGGGCTGGCAAAGATGCCACCTCATTGTCACAAGAGTGATTGACAGGCCTAGTATTCAAATATGTGCCGTTCCTTTCAGACTTTTTTTTTTGGCATTTCCATGGCATAAGTCACAAGGTGCTCTGCACAGTGCTATGATGTCTCTCAAGGTTGCGCCCTTTGCTTAGACTGGCATTGTGCCTTTCTGCTTCTGCTTGTCAGTGGTCTCTGTGCTTCATGAACTGTCAGGACACTCGCCCACCACCTGAGAGTTCCTCAGATTGACGCCTCAGCTGCGGCTGCTTATGATTTTCTGACGTCAGCGGTAGTGAGATGCCCACTTGTGTTATTACACTTGGCCAGACTGAACACTAAGGTTGAGTGAAGCCTCATCCTTCACACCTCAGTAAATCAACGATGTGGCCCAGGAAGCCCTTTACAGCAGGACTTTGAGAACTTAAAAAGGAGAAAATAAAAGTAAAGAGCACCACCCCACACCAACCATTAGCCAAGTGTGTCGACTCAGGTCCTCAGGGAGGTCTTCTGTCATGCAATGTGAGGTTTACTTAGGGTGTGAGGTCAGAGTTCTGGCTTCTCTTGACCTGCTGGAAAGTTTTTGCTTAGTTCAGGATTAAATCGTAAAGATGTCAACTGAGTCCCTTTGTGGAGCTGTGGTTCAAGAGCAGATGTGAGGTGGTGTGTGATGAGGTCCTTCAGCACACGAGTGCAGACCTTTCTCTAAAAGTGGAAGCAAACACACAGAGAGAAGATTCAATAAACAATGGGGTCCACAGCCATGCTGTTCTGTCACTCTTTCTCACTCTCTGACATCCACTCTGGCTTTCTTTTTTTTCTTATTCTCTCATTCTCCCTTACAATCCACATCTCACTCTGTTCTGCTCTAACCTGGTCATTTGCTCTCCTTCTCACTTCTTCTCCCCCTTATCTCACCCTGGTCTTCTTACTTATTCTTCCCTTCCACCACTCTTTCTTTCCCTCTCATCATTCATTACTGTGTTTTTCACTTTTTCTCCACTTCTGTTTAGTTTCTTGTTTACTCATGGTTTCTGTCACTCTTGCTCTCATTTTTTGCACTGTCTCACTCTCCTTCACACTCAATTCCCACTTTCACTCCAACTTCTTCTGTCTCACGCTCTTTGCTTTGACTGTCTCACTTTCCTTATCAGTCCATTTCTAACTTTTTTCTCCTTTATTTGTCACTCACTCTCCTTCTCACTTATTCCTTTCCCTCTCCCTTTCTTGTTTAGATAATCACTCATTGTCACTCTTTTATCACTCTTGCTCTTATTTTGCTTACTACCTCAACCTCCCTCACAATATTTTCTCACTTTCTTCTTTTTTTTGTGTCTCAGTCTCCTTTACACTCCATTCCCAAACTTCTTTTCTCCTTTCTTACTCCTCCACTGCCATTCTCCTTTGCTTCTTCCTAGTTAGGCGCTCATTTCCTCTCACCTTCACAACGTGTACTCATTTTCTCACCCTCACTTATAGGGTTCTGTGAAATCTTGGGTGACACATAGTGTATCTCTGCTAACTTTTGTGACACACAGAAATCACAATTACTGTGGACACCCTGTTGTGTCACTTACTGGCATCTGCTTCAGTAAGGTGCCAGCCATGCTTACCAAGCAGACTGCCAGCAGGGCACCAGTCCACCCTGCACTTTGTGACAATGAGAAGAGCTGCCTGTAATTAATCACAGCGACTACTGTGCTCAGTCGCTTGTCCTGCTTGGTGAGCTGGTAATGTGTGATAAGTGAGATCAGTGGAATAAAATGCATTAAACGATTATCAGACTGCTTTGCTCCTTCTGTAAAGGGGGGAAAGTATGGATGTCCAGCTGTTGGGGGGGATCAGATGTTGGCGCCTGGAGTGGCGTGTCGCTTTTTATTTCCTTTTAGCTTTAATTATCAATGCTTTACTGTGATGTCCACAATGACGAGTCCTGCCACTTTTGATCAATGTGGCATCCCAGTAGAACTGCCAGATTAACCATACAGTGCAGTAAACTATTTATGTCATTCATAAAAACAGAAACATGAAAAGCAATTTATAAGTCGGAAAGCCACTAATAGATGCATAATAGGGAATGATAATATACAGGAGAGAGTCACTGTATTACTGATAGAATAATAGAATAGATACATAGATAGGAATAAAAGATGCTCAAATGGGGAAGGTACTATATAAGAGATAGATATGTATGATATGCATTATATAATAGATATGTCAGTCAGTCATTACCCAACCCGCTATATCCTAACACAGGTCGGCTGGAGCCAATCCCAGCCAGCACAGGGCGCAAGGCAGGAACAAATCCCCAGGCAGGGTGCCAGCCCACCGCAGGACACGCACACACTAGGGACATTTTATGATTGCCAATGCACCTGACCTGCATGTCTTTGGACTGTGGGAGGAAACCCACACAGACACGGGGAGAACATGGAAACTCCACGCAGGGAGGACCTGGGAAGCGAACCTCTAAGGGTCTCCTAACTGCGAGGCAGCAGCGCTACCACCATGCCACCCATATAATAGATATATAAATTGTAAAGTCACAATATAATCAATACATAAATGTGAAAGGAACTACACAGTAGATAGATACTGTAGATGTAAAATGCACTATATAACATGTTGTAAAGGCACTGTATAATAGATATGAAAGTCACTATGTAGTAGATACATAAATGGGAATGCACTATACAGTAGATAGTAAATTCACTATGTAACAGAGATGTAAAAGGCACTATATAATATACATCATAGTTAAGAAAAGTACTATATGAAAAAAGTAAGGAAGGAAAAAAAAGAAAGACTGTCATTGACCAATTGAAGTGGGCACATACCATTTCAGCCTTTGTCAAAAAGGTGCATCGCCTTTGCCTTTGTCAGACGTCTGAGGGCAGCCTGCATTTCTCCTTGTGCTCTTACTGACTTGTACAGGTGCACACTGAAGTCCATCCTCGCATCCTGGCACAACGCCTGATCAGCTCAGGAACATAAAGCACAGAATATGACTGACACCATGCTGCCGTCTCACTTTTTTTTTTTAATAAAAGACTAACCTCTATTACTTACCATCCACCATTTACAAATCACTTTATTTATTTTATCGTGTACAGCCCCCCGAACCCCCATTGATAATGGGGTGATTTCCAAAGTCATTTTGACTCTGCTGCCCGTAACATGTTACATCTGTATACTTATAAACCCTCATCACATCCCTGTGCTCAGTTGTTAAATGAGTTTCCACCCTCTTACCATGTTCACCATAATTACTGCATTTTATCATTTTCTTCCTCGCCTTATACCCTTTTGCTACACTTACATCTTGTAATTCCACACCTGAAGCTTATACCTCTGCAGTTTCATTGTAATTTGTTCCTTTTAGCCAGTCGTCAAGTTCTTCATCTTTTATAGGCTGTACCTCCTCCCTGATCTTGCAGACTTTCTTCTTTCTCATCATAAATTCTTTTACTTTACCGGAACATTCTTGGAACATTCTGTTCGTCGATATTACCTTCTTCTGCTGGATAATTTTATTTCTCACTTGCCATAATACTTCTTTTCCTACAGTATATCGCTCATTCCCCACTGTTTGAGTTGTATCATTATATTTTTTTTTTTCCATATAGTCCCATGTCTCTCGTTATTTTTTGCTGTTTCAATAATTTTCTCCACTTATCTACCACCTCTGTCCACATTTTCTTTGCCATTTCTAATCCCTAAAACACATGCAATGCATTTTCCTTTTCTCTGCACTCATCCCTTGGGCATTTTCTGTCCTCTTATCACAAGCCTTGTTTGTAGTTCCACTTTCTCTGCCTGCCACGTAATGTCCGTCTGCTTATTTTTTACTACTTTATGGGCTACTTGTTTTCCGATGCCTCATACAAAAGGAATTTTGCTCTTAAAACTGGCATTTCTTCCTCTGTAAATTGCAGTAGGGTTTTTCCTATTCTTTCCATATTTTCTCCCTCCCATTTACACATCTGTAATATTTTTGTGTGCTTTATGTAATGTTCTGGCTCCTTTCACACTAATGGTTTGTTTAACGCTTGTCTCTGTAGTTTGAGTATTCTCAATACTGTTACAAAGAAATACCTGACCATATCTTGTTCAAGTGACATGTTTTAACCTGTTTGGATAACAAAAGGTGCCCATCATGTGTGAATATCCTCACTTTAGTGCAAAATCTTTTGCAGATGACATACAATAATGCACAAGTGATTTTTCTTCAGAGTAACTTAAAATATGTTAGCACAACTATAAGAGTTAGTTAAACAGTGCAAGTAAAAAAAATGTACAAGTGGCAAGATTTATCTTTACAACTGATCCCGTTTTTTTTTTTAATTTGCCATGTAAATTGCTAAGCAATTCATAAGACATTGAAGCCAATGTCACATTACGCAACCTCTAGTCGTTTGGTATGCCAGATTGCTTACTGCCATCGCTGATCTTGCTACTAGACCATGTCAGTTTACACAACTGAAAGTTGCTGGGCATGTCAGATTTAGAGACCACACCGTTGTGCTCACCATTTTTTTCTGACAACCAGTACTGTGCTGCCTGGTGGTATGAAGGGTTAACAGCCCAGCCACATTCTCAGCCCATTTTTTTCTTCTATACATTCTGCTGTGATGGTTTCTGTTGTATGTGTGAGGTTCAAAACACCTGTGTTTCTTATTCCTCATAGCTACATTACATACATTGTACTTTCAGGTGAGTGCTCAATGGTTGTCAGGTGTCATTAGATTTGATTAGATATCCACATCCACCTCAATAAGAGGATAAATGTATATGTGTTAGTGTATCTGTGCGTCTGTCCAACTGCTATGTCTCTGTCATTCCAACAGATGGCACATCACAAACATTAACACTGTTTTTGCAAGTTTCATACCAAATGCCATATAACAGAGACATATGAATTACATTTTTCATTTCAACAGATGGAGCATCACAAACATTTATAGTAATAAAATATATCATCTGTTGGAATGACAAATGCAAAGCATTTTATTAAGACATGCGTTACAAAATACATTCCAACAGATGGTGCACAAATGTCCATGTTGATTACTTAGATTTCCACCTCTCTTAGTTGGCTAGCACAGCTAGTACTTTATCTTCTTCTTCTTTCGGCTGCTCCCGTTAGGAGTTGCCGCAGTGGATCATCCAAAATTGTGGTCCACATATTGATTTGGCAAAATTTTACACCGAAAGCCCTTTATAAATCTCCAAATTATAACCCACTCCTATGACTGAACACAGAGTCAAACCCGTTTGGTTTTGTCAGGGTGAGTCACAGATGAGGTGGATCGACTATCTCGGAATGTCAGACTACAACGACCACCAGCTGCCCCTGACTAGTTGAGATTATTTAAATGAAGGCTATGACTGAAAAATCACAGAAAAAGTTGTCTAGTGTGGCATGGCCTTCAGTTTTTCAGAATGGGAAAAAATTCTCAAAATGAGGGGAAACTGGCTTTCTGATGAGTGGATTTTGACTGAAATACACTCATAAATGTATTGGTTCTATAACAGCATTTCACTTAGTTGAGTGGTTCCTTGCAGTTCCATTTCTTGACAAAGAACAATTTCTCCGTTTCTAATATGGGCACAAATCAGAAATATTTAATGTGTAGTCGGTGATCTACTGAGAGACCAAGAAAACCTGAACTTAGCTTGTGTCACTGTGTATAGTGAGAGTCATTTTAAAATCGGCAGTCTATTGGGACTTCACAAATCTGTCATCATCTATTCATGTCTAAATAAATAAAGGTTCTTTCTGGAACCTTCATGTGGATGGTTCTTTTGGGAACCAAAAATACTTCCCTTATGGTGTTGCTGTAAAGACCACTTTGGCACCTTCTTTGTTAGGAGTTTATACACAACATACCTGGCAACCCTGCACGGGACATCTGACTGCCAGCACGCCTGATGTGTGGATACCTGTCAGAAGTACCCCAGACCCTAAGCTACAGCAGCTGAGTCTGGCTAGCTGAAACATCCATGTGTCGCTGAATGCTCCTGGATACCTCACAGTGGCTCAATAAAGGCTTCCTGGTGGAAATTGTTGTTGTGAATCTGTTTACGCTCTTCCGGGAAAAGCATGAGAGTACAAAAAAAAATCAGACTAAAGCATGAAGAATTATGACATACACCCAATGCCTTATTTTTACACTACTTTTAAAAATGGTGAGAAATAGTTTAAACATTTTAAATGTTTAAGATTTCGCAGAACGCAACTCGCACACTTCAAACGCTAGTGTCCAAGAATCAAAAAAGCAAATGCACATTTCAAAGCTGAATGTCAGTACATTATATTGGCGTTCAGTTTCCTGGTTTTCACATAACATATTTTCTGTTTATTTATTGCATCATTTTGTGTATGTTTTTAACTTGTGGAATGTTAGTGTCCATTACTGGTGTAATGTCTTTTACAAGCCGATTTAAGTTTTCTCCATTTTTGTTTTAATAAAAAAGTGCAGGCATTTTTTAAAGAAGCATTCAGGATGAACAAAATAGCCGAGTTTGGCCTGGCATTCAATTTGGCAAATTGCACACTCAATTTTTTTGGGGGGGAAACAGAATTGATGAATACTATATGCATTATTCTTGTTTTAATGCCTATTATGTGTATTTACTCTTTCATTTTTTTCATAAACATTTCTGTTGATGTGATGTACTGTTTTATGAAGCCTGTTTCACAATAAGTAGTGTGTGAAGATTTTTTGTCTGTGGGATTTTCTGGGGACAGTAGATGGTTTGGGACGGCAGAAATGTGCCTTGCCTCAGGTGGCATTAGTTAACGCGCTGGCTTAAAGGATAAATAGAAAACGCACTGTTAGATAAAATGATAGCTATGAAAGGCACTATATAATAGATGGATAGATATATGTGGAAGAATGAGACTATAAAAGATATGTAAGATAATAGTAATAATTTAGATGTAAAATAATAGTAGTAATAATAATAATACATTTCATTAATATAGCACATTTCTGATGCTCTAAATATGTAATAAAGAAATATGAAAGACACAATACAGTCAGACAGGGGTATCAGTAGGGCATTGAGAGACCATAGAATGCAACGCCAGTCCATGGCAAGGTACCCTCACGCACCGCGTGCACACACAGTCTCTCTCTCTCTCTCTATCGACTGTAGTGGCAGCGCCTTTCGAGCACCCTAAAAAAAATAAAACTATAAAAGAGGTAGCCTTTCCTTTAGGAGGAGTCATGTCGCCACACTGGCTACGTTGTGCTCTATCTATTGAATCAAACAGGCTGGGATTATACAAAAGTTGGCAGGGGTGGAAAGCCGGGTGATAACAATAACAGCAGTTATGGGCTCGTCCGCGCGCCATTGTCTACGTAAAAAAAATTCCTCATTAAGTAGGGGCTTGTCATAAATTCCTGGACTAAGGAGCCACTAAGATCTTTAAAGCGCTTCTATGAGAGTTCCTAATGCAACTCTGAGCCCTCGTTAGTACCCAAGCGCTTTAGCGGCAGCAGCCGAGCGGTAAAATGTTCGGATTAATTAGCGTATATTTCTGCCACTGGCCTTACCCTCTCAATAATGCCGAAGCGCTTTTTTAGTGATATGGTTCAGGTGTCGGGAAACGCGTACCGAAACCTGGGAACTCCAGCCCTTGTTCTATAAACCCAGACAGACGCCTGTTGCAGTTAAGTCTGCTGGTTAGTCGGTGTATGAGTCCGCAGCGGCGGGCGGTACGCGCTACCAAAGGGTGGATTACAATGTGATTCACGGACGACTCTTTATGAGGAATGCACGCAGATACAAGGCAAAACGATCAATTATTATTATTATTATTATTATTATGGTTGGATAATGGATTATTATTATTGTTAGTGGACTGGCGTCCTGTCTGGGATTGTTTCCTGCCTCGCACCCTATGGATGCTGGGATAGGGTCCACCTTCCCCGCGAGCCTGTTCAGGATGAAGCGGGTTTGGAAGACAGATTGATGGATGGAAGGATTGTAATTTGCGCATTGCACTCATTTCAGCTTGTTTAATTATTTGTACGACTTTCCTCCCTCCATCCCCAAAGGCATCCGTGAGTTAATCCCCCAGTCAGTGAAATGTGCCGTCTAAAGACAGAAATGCCCTGAAATTGAATTCGAGTTTTAAAGTAATAAACTGTTTCTGTATGAACTGGAGTCCTGTTCCAGGTCGGCTCCCGCCTTACCCACGTTTTTGCCGCGGTAGGCTCCTGGGGGCTTTCGCGACCTCAAGTCGGGTTTTAGAGAATTACAAATGCAATAATTTCTTGGATCACATTCGCACGACAGAGAATCGCACACACATTTCTTCACGTTACAGTGTCTATTCAGTAAGACTTCGGTAAAAGCGGACATTTATGGGAGTCGTTCGACTGCCCTTTGATTTCTTCCTGTCAATTCATCTGCGGCGCGCTTCAGGTGCGCATAAACCCCCAAGTTCTCGCTTTCTAATGTTTTTGTCGTACAGTTCCACTTAGACGCAATCACACGCTTTCTGGGGTACCAAACCCACACGTGCCCTCCGCCACATTCCGCCCATGCCTACCAGCCTCTTAGTGCTTTTGATTTCATGCCGGCAGGAGCCCGACTGAGCAGCTGAAGAAAGATTTATTTTTATCAGAGGACATCCTTCTAACATTCAGTACATTGCATCCTTTGCATTGTGTGAAAGGTTTAAAAATACTCGCAAAACGTTATTTATAACTTTCAGATAGGGGTATAGCGGTGCCAACTGCTATACCTTGCCAACTCTCATTTCAGGAAGATTACAAAGCCCGAGAGAATTCTGGGTAAAAAAAAAAAAAAACTGTTGCTGTAGGAGAGGCGCGTGCGTCCATACTTGTAAAGTTGTGGGCAAAGTGGAAATGTGAGAAGAAAGTCTGGATTTGCATAAAGAAGCCTTAAGTATCATATTGTTGGAAAAACTGTTAACGAGAGTAGCTGACAAATAGTTACCACAAGTCCTAAGAAACCTGGGTGGACCAAGGAATTTATAGTCTCAAAACTGTAATGGAGGAAGAATATAAAGGAAAGATGTCCATAAAGCCTTGCATTGTAGGTCAAGTAGTAGCTTTGAACTGTGTGGGTGTGCCATGTAATGGACTGGCAGCCTGTTAGGATTTATTCTCAAAGGCTGCTGATAGGCTCTGGGCTCCCATGACCTAAACAGGAATATGTGGGTTTCAGAATTTAATGTTATGTTACTTACCTTGACATAAAATAGTAATCATTTTTACCTCTAAGTATAGTATGGTAGGTGTGATGAAGTAGAATAGACTTTGTTAATGCACAGAAATGTATTGTATAAGAGGATTTAGGAAATGGTTTGATGACTGGATAGCATAGCAGCTATGCGCAGTACTGCCATAGGCATCATTAACTAATAAAAGCATATGTGTAACAGAGTTACAGTGCAGCCACCCCTCTGATCCAGCGCCCCACTCCTGGAAACGTGTCCAGGTGGAGTCTGCACATTTTCCCTGGTCGGTGTAGATCTTCCTCTTGATTCTCTGGGAATGTGGAAAGAAACCCAAAGATATACAGGTTGGGTTAACTGGTGGTTCCAAACTGGCACAGTGTGAGTTGGCCCTGAGAGGGACTGATGACCTGTTTTTTTCCTTGTACCCGCTAATGTTGGGTTAGGTCGTGATTCCACCGTGGCCCTGAACCAGATGAAATAGTTTGAGTAGATTATATTGTCTTCTTATAGCAGTGTGGTATGGTATAGTAGAGTACATTATATTACAATATGACACAACATACTATGGTGCTGTTTAGTGTATTATGGTATAAATAATACATTACAGTAAATCTTAATAGAGTATAAAATGGCATAGTATAGCATAGCTTAATATCGCACAGTAAAGTGCAGTATAGTATAGCAAAGTGCATTAGACTATAATATAGTATGTTATTTTATAGAAGAGCGTGGCATAGTTTAGTGTACCATACTATTGGTATGCTATTTAGTATAGAGGACTGCAGGAATGGGATTTATTTAACAGTCCCTGTTTTTTGACAGACCCCAAACTTGACTCCCTAAGAAGACAAGAAAATACTAAAAAAAAAAGACCCTTGTAGGGAAAATAATGGAAGAAATCTTGGGAAAGGCAGTTCAGAGAGAGACACCTTTCCAGGTGGGTTGGGCTTGCAATGGGTGTCAAAAAATGGAAACAGAACACAGGTAATCCTTTTAACAGAGCTCGATGGCCAGTCTATCATGGCCACTTTAGGAATACAACTCAGTCGTACTCACTGAATACTACAGCATAGCCGGGTATTGTATAGTATGGAATATGATGGTATTATATAGAATATTATATTTATGAAATAGTATAGTAGAGTGTAATATGGTATAGTAAAGTATAATATAGGATAGTATAGTATAATATGGTATAGTATAATATATGTAATTGTCTAATATAGTCTAAATTAGTATAGTGTAGCACAGTATAGTATGATATTGTACAGAAGAGAAGACTAGTAGTATAGTATTGCTAACATTAGTATAGTGTAGTATAGGAAAGTGTTGTATAGAATATATTTTATTATAGTTAAATATACAGTAGCATAGCATAACATACTATGATGCAGCATAGTATAGCATATTATATTATAACAGAATAGTATAGCATGGCATATTACATTATATAATTTAAATGTCATTTAATATATATATTTTTATATGATATTACACTATGAAAGTATAGTATATTTCAGCATAGCATATTATGGTACAATATAGTATAGTAGCTATTGATACATTTAAGCTCTAAGCTTTAATACAGTACAGCCAATAAAGTTTTTTTTTTAAGAAAACTATAGGTCTTGTAACTCACATTTATACTCAGGAAGGTGACTTTTACCAGCTGAGATTAAAGCTATACGTAGTACAAATATACACTCACTTTCCTGTTAGCCATATTACATTTATACTGGCAAAGCTGAATAGCTGAAGGTAATGCTAGGTGTCGTATACTACAGGAAACACAAGTGTAGTAACCATTAATAAGTAAAGAATAAGAACTACTAATAGGCTAACACAAAAGCTGCAGTGCCTTTTAGTCATTGATTTGTACAAACAAAGGTACACTTAAAAGCTATAATTAACGCTACATTAATAGCATCAAACTCTATGGCAACAGCTGACATATTCTATTCATTACAGTAAAGATACTTGGTATATTTTAAGTCATAAGGTGCTAAAGATTAATAGTAATAATTAGAGGCACAATTTAGTATAATAATCAGCGAGGCATGTATTATTTGGAGTGTTTACTTTTAATAAGTGATTGACATGGGATAAGACCCTGGCCACATGGTGCTGAGGCTCTGCTGTGTGACCCTCAGCTGGTCCACTTGCCTACCTCTGGATCTGATTTGAAAAATGTTGGCAAACAGTACTTGATTCTGATCTTGTAAGTCAATAATAGTAAAGTAGAGTAAAAATATACTCTTATATAATAATGATGGACACTGAGATATATGGAGTAATCTCTCCAAAGTGCTGCCAATGACAAACATCCATCTATTTTCAAGCCCACTTAATCGGGGTCATGGAATAATAGGATGGTGGTACCTATTTCAGGAACATGAGCCACAAAGTTGGGGGTGGTGGATTTGGAGTTGTACATGAGGGTGATTACAGAACACATCACCTTTATGTCATGGGTTCATTAATCTTTCCTATTAGTATCAATAGAATCTTTCATATTAAGTTTTTTTTTTTAAGGTGCTCTAAAACCACAGCTGTTTCTGTGCATTTTTGTAGTCTTGAGTGCAGACAGTTAGTGACTCGCCAAGTCTGAAACAAAAAATCGATAATGACCAACAATGACTTTGTGCCCTGGGTGGCTCTTTATAGAAAGTTTCTCATAGAGAATCAGCCATTGTGCTTTATCATACTTGCCTTATTATGTGTGTGTGTGTGTTGTGTATGTGTAGGATTGAAGCATGTGATATAAGAGTGCAGTGCTTTAACCTCAAGGGGGCACCATGCTGCCTGAGATAAACTATGAAAAAGGGTAGCAGTTCTTATTACTGCTAGAATAAAGTATTGGGAGTAAAGAAAAGCAATGAGTGAGCGTGGTGAATACTGGTCGTAGTGTGTCAGCTGCATGCTGTGCCAGGCCACATTCATCTGTGATCTATTATTGATACAATATGTTGCTAATCAGGCTTGTGTAAAATTTTAATGGAAGTTATATGAACAAAGTAAATGGGTTTCTGTGGGCAGAAAGTGTGCCTGGAGATGCAATAGCTGATTGCGACGTGCGCCCAAGGATATTAGATCAGTCATCAGTTTGTTTGCTGTAACCTGAGATGCGCCCAGCACATCCGCTGTGTGTCTGTCAAATGCCACCCATAGACAAGTGTCGCTGGCAATTTCAAGAGCCCACTGTGAATGTGGCATTTCTCTGGCTGGCTGCCAGGATGATTCTTTAATTTCCACTGAAAAGTTTACATTTACATTTACATTTTACATATCAAAACTTCCTGTCCTGTTCTGATAGATAAACAGACAGATAGGAAAAACACTATATAGTAGATGGATAGATGTAAAAGACATTATATAATGGTTAATATATATTGAAAATGTGATATAATGTGTTAACACAGACCTACATGGCACTGTATATTAGGTGGATAGTGTGACAACTCTAGAGGACATAGCAGCCACTCAACCTGACAAAGACAGACGCTGGAGGCACACTGATAAAAGCACAAGCTTATTCTTTTGTTTTCTTCACATTGTCCATCATGAGCTATAATTAATGAATGTATTGGTTATTAACCCTGCTTAGATCATTTGTTTATTTGGCCAATTAGATTTTCTAACCAGCACTCTTAAATTCATCTTTACATCCCATTACAAAGCATGAAGAGCAACTTCTCAACTCTTATTGTCTGTGAGATGCAATGAACATAACCCAAGACATGTTTACAACCTATGAACTCTTCTGAGATTCATCTTCTTCCGCTTTAGCCATTACCTTTAGATTAGATTAGATTAACTTTATTAATCCCACAGGGAATTGTAGGCGCATACAGCAGAAGAAAAATAAAAAGTAAAGATATAGACTCACAGGAAAAATAATTAATCAATTAATAATAAATGTGTATTGTGCAGAAATTGCAAAATTAAACTTAAAAGAGTATACACATTTAGTCTGGGACAGTGGGAGAAAGCACTGAATTGTCTGATAACAGCAGGCAGTAAAGACCCCCAGAGATGCTCCTTAGTGCTTCATGGAGAAATGAGCCTATGGTTAAAAGTGCTCCAAGATGGCGCATTCATGGAGGGGATTTTTCATGATGACATCCAATTTTACCCCCATCCTTTTTTCCACATCAGCATCCTTTGTGTCCAGGGCTAGCCCTGTGAATGGAGCAGGCTGTCCTGATAAGTTTGGTCAGACATTGTGCACCTTTTTAGCTCAAAATACATCCCTGGGAGACCACAACATAGAACAATACATTGGCATATGTCCAGTCTTCCATTGCTCCTCTTGTACAGCACCAGTGTGTTGTCAGACCAGTCCAGTTTACTGTTATGTGAACCACCAGGTACTTGCAGCTCTGTACCACTTTCATGTAGGGATGGTGACTGGTCACACAGGCTCCTTAGCACCTCCTGTTCTCAGAGTTGTCTCCATTATTCATGCAGCCTGTGATGGAGGAGTCAGCTGAAAATTCCTGTAGGTGGCAAGTGGTGGCATTGTACTGTAAGTCTGTTGTGTAGAGGGTGAACAGGAAGCGAGACAGGACAGTTCCCTGTGGTGCTCTTGTATTACATGACACCATTTCTGACACACAGTCCCTGAGCCTCCCAGTCTGTGGTCTGTTGTTCAGGTAGTCCATGATCCAGGAGATTGTCAAGATGCATAGACTTAAACTTTTTCCCTAATCAATGAGGCAGAATGGTGTTACAATCACTAGAAAAATTAAAGAACATTGTCAATTCTGCTTGTATATGTGAAGTCCACCACACACAGACATGTTTTTCAGGAACGACATAACACACATTGAAAAACGTCTCCTAAGAGTGTGAAGTCAGCTGCACAGGCAGGCCCACATGTGACCACAGAAGCGTTCAAGAAATTGTTAAAAAAATAAAATCAGCACATACAGTGAATTCTGAAAGCCTTCAGACTCCTTCACTTTTTTCACATTTTGTTGTGTTGAAGCCTCAAGCTAAAATCATTTCAATTCATTTTTTTCCCTCATCAAGCAACACTCGGCCTAAGAATGGCAAAGCAATAAACAGAATTTAGGAATTTATGCAAATGTATTAAAAATTAAAACTGAAATATAACAGCAAATCATGCATTCAGAACCAACACTTTATCTCAGGTGTATGCCAACCTATTGATCATCCATGAGATGTTTGGAGTCCACCTGTGGTCAGTTGAATTGATTGAACTGATTAGGAAAGGCATGTGCTTTTCTATAGAAGGTGCCACAGAGGAGTAAAAAGCGAGTCATAAAGTTGGTGGAGCAGCCTTTACAGAGCTTAAAGACAGGATCTTGTTGAAGCACAGCTCAGAAGAAGGCTCAAAAAAATTTCTGCAGCATTGAAGTTTTCCATGAGCATAGTGGCATCCATCCATCCTATCCAGTATCCAACCCACTATATCCTAACTATAAGGTCACGGGGGTCTGCTGGAGCCAGTCCCAGCCAACATAGGTCGCAAGGCAGGAAACAAACCCCAGGCAGGACGCCATCCCACCGCAGGGCACGCACACACACTAGGGACAATTTAGAATTGCAGATGCACGTCTTTGGACTGTGGGAGGAAACCGGAATACCCGGAGGAAACACAGACACAGGGAGAACATGCAAACTCCATGCAGGGAGGACCCGGGAAGCGAACCCGGGTCTCCTAACTGTGAGGCAGGAGCACTACCCACTGCACCACCGTGCTGCCACATAGTGGCATCCGTAATTCTTAAATGAAAGATGTTTGAAACAGCCACAACTCTTCCTAGAGTTGACCACCGGGTTAAACTGCGCAGTCTTTTGAGAAAGGCCTTGTTAAGAGAAGTGGCCAAAAATCCGGTGGTCACTAGGGCTGAGCTCTGTGTGGATAGGTGACAAGCTTCCAGAAGGACAGCCGTTACCTCAACACTCCACCAACCTGAGCTTTTTGGCAGGATAGCGAGATGTCACATGAAAGCCCACTTGGAATTTGTGAAAAGGCACCTAAAGGACATTCTGAGAAACAAGATTCTCAAGTCTGACCTCAATTTTAAGCGTCAGAAGAAACCAGAGATCTCTCATCAATTCCCACAGTGAAGCATGATGGTGATAACATCAGGGACTGGAAGGCTGGTCAGGGTTAAGGGAAAACTGAGCTGTGCAAAGCACACCCAAAAAGTGAACTTTTGCTAGGCCCAAGGTTCAGTGACCCTACACACAAAGTGAAGAAAACAGCAGAGCGGTTTAGGTAAAACTACGGGAATGACCATAAGTGGACCTGAACCCAGTTTAACATCTCATTTGCAGATCTGAAACTAGTTCCCTCCAACAGTCTCCATCCAACCTGACAGAGCTTGAAGGGATCCGCAGAGAAGAATGGCAGATTATCTTCAAATCCACACATGTGGAGCTTATCATGTCAAACCCAAGAAGAGTCTGAGTTGGAATGGTTTCCAAAGGCGCTTCAATGAAGTACTGAGTAAAGGGCCTGAATAATTGTGTACTTTTTTTTAAAAAAAATGTAATACCTTTCTAAACATTCCTAAAATCCAATTTTCACTTTCTCATTCTGGAGTGCTGAGTGTTGCTTGATGGGGAAAAATGAATTGAAATGATTTTAGGACAGGCCTGCAATCCAACAAAATGTGTAAAAAATGAAGGGGTCCAAATACTTTCTGAAGGCGCTGTATCTTAATAAAATGGATCTGAGCGTGCCAGTTGAGCAGATGCTTTGGGCAGCGTAAGGAAACGTCTCCTATGTCGAGCACCAACTGCCAAGAGACACCCACAATGGAATGATGAGTGCCTCCTGCCAGCTTGTCGATGTGACCCCTCGCCTACGCCAAAGTGCAGCGGCACGACTGCCTTCAAACAGCAGAAGAGCGGCTCGGCTGTGCTGCCAAGGTCATCATTTTGGGGCAGCAGCGACACCATATCGGCATTTTTTTTCCTTTTATAACAATGAGAAGCCCGCATGCCACACTCGCTCTAATGAGAAAAAAAAAAAAACAAAGTGCGCTCAGTGTTAATGACATTCCGAGCCGCATTCAAATCTGATTCCCGTTTCTTAAATCGCTCCTACCCTTGGAGTCACCCTCTCGTCTTACCTGCTGATGCCGTTATCATTTATCACGTTGACGCTTCTGTGTGTGTGTGTGTTTGAATGAGGTGGGGCGGTACAATACAATACCCCTTGGACCCCCTCCAAAACCGGCATTTCACCAGCTGCTCACAAAAGTGCATCAGAACAGCTTAACTTAACTCCACGGCGCTCAGCTCCATTGAAATGCAGTTAAAACAAGCGTGCAAAAGACGAGGTGCACGGAGATGACTTAATTCTTTCTACTAAATAGCTTAACATCATTACATGTTTTCATTCATAACTTAGTGGACATAAGAATAACATTTTTAAACATGCAACATCAGGCTCAAGGCAGGAATAAACCCTGTCCATCTCCAGTCACTCACGGGGCACACTCACTCACATGGGGTCCATTAAATTATGTTTTTTTTCGAAAGTTTGGGAAACCCCACGCAAGCATGGTAAGATCGAGCAAAACCCATAGGCATGAGTGAGAGCAAGGCTCCTTGAGACCAAAGTGCTAATCACTGCACCAGTGTACCACCCTGTTGTGCAGAAATATATCTATGATTTATCTGCGTGAATTGGGGCCTCGCCCTGAACAGGTGTTGCCAGGAAAAACGCTAAGCTTAAAGAATTAGACATTCACAGATGAATCATGCGTGTATAAGTTGGGTTTAATATAAACTTGACTTTTTTGGATTCATTTAAAAGCTTAGCTAAATTACAAAATCATGTAAAAGAAAATATCTGTAAACACAATTTTTCTTTTGAATGTTTGTTCACTACAGGACTCCGATTTTCTCAAAAACGTGTCATCGCTGCCATATTCAAGTATTGGTTGCAAACCTTTTAGCAGCCTCAGAGTCTGAAACGTCGTTGTACTCCATTAATGGGCATTGTAATGGACGACAGGTTTAATACATTGATGCCGAGATAGACTCTGCCCACTCTCCACACATTTGGAAATGTTCAGATATGTTATAAGCTATTTGAAATGCACCAAGCAAAATACACAGTATTGAAATATCTCATGTCATTAAGGTAAACCTTCTCAAGTTTATGTACTGAAAACAATATGCATATTTGTGACAATGGTTTTGTGGGGTGGCACAGAGTGTGTTCAAATTCAGTGTCTGGACGTTTGTTCTCTCTGTGGGGAACTGGGGTTTCCTCTGGGACCGGTTATCCATTTTTCTTTCCACATATCAAACACTTTAAATTAACTGTAAGTTCAAAAAAATTCCTAAGTGTGGGTGTGTGTGTGAGTGGGCACTTCAATGTGCCAGGTCCATTTCCTTCTATGAGCCAAGTGAGGCCTGTATACTCTCCGGCTCCACGCAAAGCATATTAAGCGGATTTGAAAAGGTTGAGTTACTATTTTGCTCGTCACTTTTACAAGCGCCGTGTACTCCAGTAAAGGTAACTGAAGTCTTACTCAGCTCAAAATGGTTAGGGGCGGAGTCTGAAATAGTGGGTGGACCATGGTATGTCCCAAGATTTGAACAAGTAACAGTATTCCCACAACAGCGTTATTGGGGTGAGATATACTGGAATATTTGGCTTGACGTTACATTACTGGAGGGTGGGGTCCTTAGGCTGGCTAAATCACCCCACACTCTTAAAAATAATGGCTCTCTAATAGCATTTTATGGTTCGTTACAAAGTTGAACTACATCTTTGCAAATGAAGTTGGCTCTTTGTACTGTGAAAAGCTTCCTAATATGTAAGAAATCTGTAATGTTTGCTTGGCTACCACTGCAGCGATAGTCCTTTAAAAATCATGTTCCATTAGTATTCACAAATCTGTTACTATTTTTCTCATGTTCATTTACTGTATGTAGCCTGTTACAGATCTAAATAAATAAAAAAAAATCCTTTCTGGAACCTTCATGTGGATGGGACTTTTGATAACCAAAAATGATTCCCGTTAGACATCCATCTGAAGAACCGCTCTGGCACCTTCATTTTTAAGATTTCATGGAAACGTTCCTTACTTGAAATGGTTATTCTCTTGCCATTTCCTAATTCCATCCAGTGAATTCATGAAGTATTCAGACACCTTCACCTTAATTTTTTTTTTTAACATTTTAACAGTGCTTGAAGTGGAACCAAGTTACAGGGGGTAAAAAGGTGCAGGTACTCTAGGAAGAGTCGCCCGTAGGTACCCACCCACTGCACCTCATTTTGTTATGTTGCAGCCTGTGGCTTCATGGGGGGGACTAGCTTTCTGGACTTTATCCACTGATCTTTGGCATATAACCCTACCCCTTCCTCTGGGTCTGAGGTCTGCTATGTATAGACGGCAATACCCGCTCTCTGACTTAACAAAACTCCATGGTGGACCTGTAAAAACCCAATCCTCGCTCTTCGACTGCGTGAAAATCCAACATACTTTTAAGACTACCGACATATCAGAGGGGGACTAATCTTCTTCTATAATACGCTACCGTGGCTGTTCATTTGGATGTCCAGGATTTTAAATCACCTGTAGCTCGCAAACCATTTGACCTATTGACCTGAAATTTGGTACATATACACTACAGGACATCTACTATCCACTAAGGTTATTCCTCTTTTTATTTTTATTTTATTTTATTGTTGAATCAACTCTCGACAGCGGCCACCACATTCACCGTCACTTCCCTTACCTCTTCATATCTTAAATCATTTTTGAGGCAGATTGAAAACTTAAGTGCCAGCTTAAGTGAAACATTAAGGAAAATGTACTAAGTAAATGCAACACAAACACTGACTTAATCAGTTTTAACGTGAAAAGATGCTGACGAACAAAGAGATGCAGCGGGCCGCTAGGGTGGAGAAAAGAAGAGCTGCTCAGGAAGCAGCAAGCACATCAACCTCTGAGCAAACGAATGATAAACGTACAGAGAACGAGGAGAAGAACTAGGAATGATCAAGTCAAGTGGATTCACCGCACTTTATCGTGCAGTCCGCTGTTACCGGTAAGTCCATAATAAGTGCTAAAGCCAGCTGCACCCAGTATGCTAAAATCCTTCATTGTGCATCACTACATACCCAAGCATGGAAAAGTGAAAACAAGATTTTAGAAGATTGCACAAATTTCTTAACAAATAAAAAGTGAAGAGTTCCTGGGGGGGTGGGGAGAGAATTTCTCTGATAACACCCTGTACGTTAAGCACTTCTCCCAATTGTTAAAGCCCACTGTCTTAAGCGTGTGGATGTCGTCCTGCCTCAGATAGCTCGGCTCACAGAGTAAAATGTGGCAGGTGGTGTTGCCCTGACCCCAGGTAAGGGTGTGAAGCAGACCCAGCGATGTATAGACACAGATCAAGTCAGCTGGCGTTTCGTTAACATCTGAAGAGATCGGGGTCTTAGCCCCCTCTGCGACTGTTGCGTGCAGTCTTACCCAGATTACTCGGTAAAAATCGAAGAGCTTGAGGATTGTCTTCCTTGAAGCTGCGCAACCATCTACTCAGTACACAAATTCAAAGGCTGGTTTCCCCAATGTCCTTTTGCACTATTATCAAGGGCTCAATTAAAGAGGATAGAAGATGAGGGGCTTAACGGTACTATAGCATCTCAGCCAGATTGAAGCCTGGCAACTGAGAGACTTTTGGGTCTGGCGAAGGAGGCACAGAGCAACTCAGAGGGCTCTGGTCTAGGAGTGTTGAGAGGAAGAAAAGGGGTGGACCTTGACCTTTTTTGGGGGATTTTGGGAAATTTACAAGAAAAGGTGTGGCAGAAGGTGTTACAAGAAAAAAGAACGGAGGGAGGGAGAACTGAAAACGAAGCAGTCTGAAAAACGGGGTAGCCAAGGTGTCTCTCATGGCCATAACAATGAGAGGAATATTCTTAGCTGTAAATAGTTCCTGTGTAATTTCATTAATTTTTTTTGAACTGTTGAAAGTAAACCATTTTTGCAACAACCCCTTTGTCCTGCTGCACCTTCCTTCCCAAAAATACACTCTTAAAAATAAAGGTGCCACAACAGTTCTTCGGAGCAATAGGGAACCATTTTCAGTTCCTAAAGGAGCATTCTGCATGGAGTTGTTAGAAGAAACCTTTATATTTATTTAGAGCTGGGATTCTGCAACTCAATCTTGTCCTCCTTAGTGACAATCGTCACAAAGGGGTGGGGTGGGGCGTCCCTTTAGGAGATTCACGAACGATCGTCATGCCATCCCCTCTTGAAGAACTGTTGGCGGGGGTGGCATCTGTCTTGGAGAATCGCTTCCAATCATGGGGTTTTAGGATTCGCTGCCAGCTGTTGGGGTCTCCCTTTGATCATCAGGGAGAGCTTGTCCCCCTTGAAAAATTGCCAGTGATCGTCTCGTAGTTGGGTGGGGAATGAGGGTGTCCTTTGGTGGATCGAGGAGAATCATCAATTGTCTAATGAAATCGAACCATTCACGACCCATTTATATTAAATGCAACATGGAGTTGCGACCCATAGTTTAAGAAGCCCCGATTTAGAGCTGTGCCAGGTTTCATATGTAACCATTAACTGAGAATAACACTTGCGCCAGTGATTCCTAGGATATATACTCCAGCTGCCCTGCGACACTACCCTGGATACGCGGCTTAAGAAAATGCATAGATAACACATTTGTGAAATACCAGTGGGTTCCTAATTGTTAAAAGACTCTCATGCACAATAACAAACTCTAAGTTCAGGCTTCCATGATCTCTCAGTATTATGATAGGTAGCCCACTGTACATTAAAGATGTATGTTTTGTCCACATATTAAAATTTCAAAACCCAAAGAACCAATTTCATATGCAAAGAACCCTTCCGAGTATAAAATGGTTCTTTGTCAAGCCGTGGTTCTGTGAAGAACCACACAACCGAGTAAAGTGCCATTAAATGACCGTTATTTTTAAAAGTGTATTACGGGGGGTCTCTACAATTTTTATTCTTGTACATTCCTGAAAAAAAAAAAAGATTAGGAGCTTGGCGCAATAGATCTGAGAATAAATCCTCTGATGTTCCCGAACCAAAGGTCCTAGGCACACTAGAAGTCAGCCTGAGCGCTTACAGCTGCAGATCATCGTGCAGAAGGAGGAGACGCGTATGATCCATTTTAGGGCCAGCTACCTCCAGCATTGTCACAATGCTAATTCCACTCCCCAATCTCACACACTCCCGGGTTGTTACAATGTTTAAAAAAAAAAAAAAAAAAATCCCCCAATTATCTCTTTCTTTGCTTTAACCAACCGGTAACAATATTTTAAAACACCCTTTAATTACTGTATCCATCTTCCTAACACTAGTGATCACACGTTTCAAGTGCTGTGCCGTTCTAGAGTGAATGACACACTCTCAGCACCTCGAATGACACTCATTCTGAAAGAAATTCTTCTCCTGAAGCCCGCAATACACCAGTTTAGCCTGTGGACCCAGCTGGATATTATTGACGGACACGTCACACACACACCCCCTTTGATGTTTGCTGAATGCTGACTCTTCTAATCAATCTGTTTATCTCATAGCGCACATTTTACAGCAATACACCATGCAGCATTAGTCCCTGATAAATGGTATCGGCTTCTTCTGCCAGTGCTCAAAAGTGGGTTTGAAAATGGATGGATTCACAGCAAGTTCAAGGAAAGACGCTATGAATACTTTTTAAATGTCTTTTTGAAGCAAACTACTATGGTTCTTGTAGCTTGGGATACGCTAACTTCACACTGGACTCCCAGGAAGTAAACTCAGGGGTGCATCCCGCTTGGGGTGTGGAAAGCAACAGGGCTTCAGGCTGCTTGCGCGTTTCATTTTCGCAGAGGGACTCTTCAGTTTGAGCTCCGCTGCACATGAAAAGAAAGGCTTCCACAGGCTTGCCAGCGGTGTCTGCAACAATGGCCCACTTTGGCATTGATCGATAGAGAGATATGAAGGGCACCATCTAATAGATACTGTAGATGTGAAGTGAAAGGCACTATATAATGGATAGACAGATAGATATGCAGTATATGAAGTGAAAAGCTATAGATTGATATATCTGAAAGGTACTATACTGTGTAAAAAAGACGTGAAAGACACTACTGTATATAACAGAAAGATAGACAGATATGAAAAGCACTATACTGTATAAAAATTAAAAGTGAAAGAAACTGATAGGTAGGCATGAAAGGCAATAGAAGGTCTGGAATTGAGCAATAGTGCATAAAGACTGAGATAAAAAGACAATCTGAAAGGCACCATATTGAATATTAAATAGATGGTTATAAAATACAATAGATAGACAAATGTGAAAGACACAATATAACAGATGGGTAGAAAGAAATGAAGTGAAAGGCTCTACATAACAGATAGATAGAAAATGCAACTACTGTATATGATAGATCAATGTGAAGTCAGTCAGTCATTTTATAACCTGTTTAATCTGGAACAGGGTCACAGGGCTCTGCTGGAGCCTCTCTCAGCAAGCATAGGGCGTAGGGCAGGAAGAAACCCTGGACAGGGTGCTGATCCATTATGGTAGATGTGAAGTGAAAAGAGAGAGAATATTGTACCAGACTTAGAATTAAAATGGTAGCCGCACACAGTCCATTACCCCTTTCACAGCATGGTCTATTTCAATTAAGTTCAATTCAGTTTTTTAGGGATTACGCTTTACTAATCTGTCCAATCAACTGAATTAATCACAGGTGGACTCCAAACATCTCAATGATGACCAACAGAATAGGATGCACTTGAGCCAAATGTCAAGTGTAATAGCAAGGATCTCGGAATACTGAAGTCAATGTGAAATTTCCGTTTTTTATTTTAACAGTTTTGCAATCATTCCTAAAATTCAGTTTTCACTTTGTCATTCTGAGGTATTGAGTGTTACTTTATGAGGAGAAAATGAATTTAAATGATTTTAGCACGGGCGGCAGTTAGGGGACCCGGGTTCACTTCCTGGGTCCTCCGTGCGTGGTGTTTGCATGTTCTCCCCGTGTCTGCGTGGGTTTCCTCCTCGTGCTCTGGTTTCCTCCTACAGTTCAAAGACATGCAGGTTAGGTGCTTTGGCGATCCTAAATTGTCTCTAGTGTGTGCTTGGTGTGTGTGTGTGTCCTGCGGTGGGCTGGCACCCTGCCCAGGGTTTGTTTCCTGCTTTGTCCTGTGTTGGCTGGGATTGGTTCCAGCAGGCCCCCGTGACTCTGTTTAGGATGTAGCGGGTTGGATAATGGATAGATGGATGGATGATTTTAGCACAAGGCAGCAACTTAAGAAAATGTGAAAAAATTAAGGGTTCTGTATACATTTGAAGACACGGTAAACATAAAGACTTGCATTTCAAGGCATTGTAAAAATAAGGAGCTTCCTAATGCTGGCTGTGGCTGCCTACCACTGCTGGGTGGTCTTGTTTTATGCAGTAAGCACACTGTAGTTAAAGTATAAACACTACATAAATATTCATATAATGTCTTCTGCAGAGATGCTTAAAATAAAAGGGGATTTCCTTGTTCAGACTGCAGGGCTCTGCTGATAGACTCTGTGGCCTCACTCTATTTGGTCATCATCTGTCATTAAGAGCTGTTTTACACTCAGGGCTAAGCACTTTTCTTGAGTTTCCATACAATGCCCAGCTCCTCCATGTTTGTAATGAACACTGAGGGCCTGTCAAGTACTGACCACTGGCCATCATCATCATCATCATTACGTATATATCAACTCGTAGAGGGACTTGTGCCAACAACAGAATGTATGAATGAACTGACTGGTTGATAACAGTGAATGAATAAATCAGTAAATGAAGGGCTTGATATGCTAGCTCAATAAAGTGACTGAAAATGAAATAATGAGTGTTATTGCTTGATAAAAACAATTAATTTGATTAAGTCTGAGTGACTGAATGAATGAAGGAAAAAAATGTCAGTGCCATCAATTATTAATAGATGAATGCATGAGTGAAAGAAGGAATTGATATTAAAATAATAAATGAATTAGTTAACAAAATAATTTGTAGACTGACCTTTGATTGGCTGATATAAATGAATAGTGCTTCATTTTGATTAACTGAACACATTGATAAGAAGTAGTCAAAGTACTTGGTTGGTTGGTTGATTGGTATTGATAATAAAGCTACAACTGTCAGACTGAATAACAATAAATGAATTCATGTGAGGATAGATAAATGATGAAGCTATTGATTGGTAAGAGCATAATTAACAGTTGATTCATTCTGAACGACTGAATGAATTGACAATACCAGTGATAAATGAATGCATGAATAAATGATAGAAAAATTTGGTAATAAAATAATTAATAATTGATATAATAAATTATTTGTTGATTGATAAACAATTATAAGTCAGTCCAATATTATTTATTAATTGATGGATTTTGCTTGATTTAGTCATTTATATATTGAATTATGAATTAATTAACACATTAAAAAGAAAATAATGTACTGGTTTCTTGATTGTTTAGATGATAACCTAATTATTATTGTTATTATTATTATATATACATTAATTAATGTATTGATAATAACAGATTGATTAGTAATGGATAAATGAATGAGCAGTGTGTGATTGGTTAATAACATGATGAGCAGTTACTTTATTGATGAACTGATTATGAATGACAGATTGAATGAGATTTGCACTGGTATCATTCATCAGTTCATAAGAATATTTGATTGATTGTTATGAAATGGATGTACATTGGCATGATTAATCATTCAGGGGTGCTTAATATTTAAATGGATGATCGTTAAAAATGTTATCGTTGATTATGAATGAACGAATTAAACTGACATTGTTAATCTTTTCAAAAAAATAACTGTATGAAAGCAGATACTTTTATTAATTGGTAGTAAAATAAGAACGGATTGATTGATTAGAGTTGAATGAATGAATATATCGACTGTTTGCTAACCGCACAACTAACAGCTTGTGAAGTGCCTATTTGAATGAAACTATAAATGAATGAATCAAATTGGCTCCCATATCATTCATTCACTCATTAAAGTGACCCCCATCTCCAGAAGGGCCCTCTACTCAGGTGCCATTCCTGACTCGATGGGCCCACTGGGCATTCACACAAAGTCAAGGACGTGGAGCTCCTGGGTTGCCAGCTCTCCTTAAATTTCCTTATTTATCATCGTTTGACCTCGCCTCGGCTTCAGATTTAGTTCTTTTACAGATCAAACAAAAATCAATATCAGCTCACAGAAGTCTTGCCGCGTGATGACAGAGTTAGAAAGATGAGAACGGCGCAAGGTCAGATATTCTGGACAAGGAACGATGCTGAGGGATCAGGCCAGCCGAAGCCCTTAATGCAGCAGGAATGCGCGCTCTCATTGCGCAGGGCCGCACGGCAGCCTCGCTCGCGTCCAATTAAGCGCACCTCCCCGATGATTTATCTAAGCTGGGCAATGATGAGCAATGACTTCTAAAAATAGCGTCCGAAAGCGCTTGGTAAAGCCCCAGATTGCACCCTCCGGCTAGATAATTAAGTATTTTCTAGCATTATAATCGAATTGGGTAGGAATGCAGGGCACAAACGAAACATCCCTCCATCTACTTACCAGAAAACGCATTTAATGAAGCTGAGGGCGGAATCCATGAAATCGCCCTTACGCTATATAGCGCCAATGTCAAACAGTTTTAACCAGCCATGAAACACAATTTATTTAAAAAAGATGAAAGAGTTAAGCGTCTTAGTGAGATGCCCAGAAAGAAACGGCAGAAGTGCGAGAAAAGCTAACCAGGGAGACTGCTGAAACTGCCATTGGCATTTGGTCTGATCGATTTGAATGGGTTATCTGTTTAGGATGAAGGAAAAAGAAATACAGGGATTGTTGCTGCCTTGCACCCGATGGCTGCTGGGATAGTCTCCCGTGGTCCTAGACAAGCGGGTTAAGAAAATGGATGGGTGGATATTGTGTGATTTAGATTGGGCACCATGGTGGGATAGTGATTAAGGTATGCACCACAGCACAGCACAGGAGAGATGGATATGTAAACAGATAAAATGAATGCAGCTGTACAATACATACATAGATACAATCAATAAACGTAAAGGGCCCTATATTACAGATCGATAGATACAGAGATATGAATGGTGCTATACAATACAATAAATAGATAAAACAAATAGACATAAAAGGCACTATATCATAGATAGATAGCCAGATATCTATATATCTATATCTATCTGACGTCTATCTATGTAATAGGCAAATAATATGAAATATATTATATAATTAGCCAGTAGATAGATAGATATGAAAAAGACTATATAATTAATTGACAGATCAAATTGAAAGACACTATATAATCAACAAATGGATAAATGTTAAAAACACTATATAATAAATAGATATATATTAATATAAAAAGTGCTAAACAAAATGAAAGATATGAAAACACTATATATGATAGATGTGAAAGACAGTATATGATCAATAGATATATCATAAACAAAGGCAATATATAAAATGGTAGATGTGAAATACACAGTACAATAAGTAGATGTGAAAGGCACTATAGAATTAACAGATAGATAATCATTAAAGACACTACATAATCAATAGATATATATTGATAAGTAAAGGAACTATAAAAATGATAGATACAAAACACACTATACAAGAAATAGGTAGGTGGATGTGAATGGCACTATATAATAAATAGAAGGACAAATGTGAAAGATACTATATAATCAGCACTATACATAAATATTGTAAATGCCACATGGCTTGGATGGGAATCCCGATTAGAAGAGGGGATGGTTCCTTAAACGGACAGGAGGCTTCTAGTAGGCAGACAAGTAGAGAAGAGAAAGGTTTCCAGACCCAGAAGAGATGGCCAGAGTGGATGGACAAATGGCCCACTGAAAGAAGATGATGCTGGGGACTCTTTATCCCCCAGGACACTAAATTGCAGAGGTCCCAGATATTGGTACCCAGTAGGAAACCAATAAAGCATGCTGGGAGATGTAGTCCTGCAGAACAGCCATGCTGGGGTCTCTGGGTGCCACAAGAGGTTCGCTGCATATGACCCAGAATTACTTCCAACAGGCAGCGGCCCTGGCACCAGACGTACTCCTGGGTCCAGAATAAAGGGGACAGCACACACTTATCTAGGTGAGTCAGAGCTGGCAGGGTAGAGAGCAACACTTGACTGGGAGAGGGCAGTGTGCTTGGTTACTTTTGAAGATATTGTGTTGAATATACACCCTTTGATTTGAACCTGGCACTGTATTGTGTTATTGTGTTTGGGGTTTGGAGCTCCATCACAAGTTCCATCACAATATTTATTATTAAAAGCACTATATTAAATGATAGATATGAAATACACTATATACGGCCAGTTAGTTAGATATTAAAGAAACTGTGATTATTAGATTTATATCAATATGAAAGGCACCATTTAATCAACAGAAATATAAATGTGATAAACTACATAATCGGTATATATACATAAATATTAATATGAAAGGCACTATAAAAAAGCACACACACACTACACCAATTAGCATATTATCCACAATGCCACTGCTCTGGCAGGTATTGCTCTGCTTTATTTCACTGCCACCACAAAGCAGGTTGTTGCCGTCTCGGGTGGTCATTTTTATTTTGTTCACCAGCACCTTGTGTCCCTCAAAGCCAATGAATGCTTTAACAATCGTCTCCTCCAGGAGACAGAACTTGTAAATCTTCCCAAATGATGTATTTTGAGTAACTGCTCAGTATCCCAAGGGCCTGAGAGTTCCATTGCTGCTGGAGGGGCACACTTGAAGCCAACGCAGCACGATTAACTTATTGATTTATGAATGCACCACCACTGCCGTCTTTATGGGCTTTCCTTGTCCAGCTCTTCTGTCCCCCAGGAGTTTTCCTCTCCGTGAAGGCGGGATTGAGGTCATTGTTACAGGTCCTTCATTTGACAGTTTATTATTCCTAAATCTTCTGGTTGTGAGCGCCTTATTTAAACAGGCATGTTGTTTGCCTCCTCTTCACTGTGGTGTCCCACCACTGTCCTCCATACTGGCCTGAAGACTTGCTGACATATCAACTGGCTCAGGCGCTGCTAACTTTTCTTTATGAGCCATCAGTTCAAATTGTTCATGCTATCCCATCAGTTTCTCTGGGACTTTGCTGATTTATTTGCCGTACAAATCCCAACGTTCTGCTGAGAGAACTTTTATAGCACCTTACACAAAGAGGCTCACAAGTTAAACTCCCTACATTTGTTTTCTGTGTAGCAGTTCCCATACTGCATATTCCACACCAACTACATTTCCATCAGTCCTGTTGTGCATGTCTTTGCACCCATTTGTAATTTATACAGCGCCTTTCCTTCCAGAAACTCATGACAAATAGCTTTTAATTGGATATTTTGTGTTGCACATTAGTTGGCGCAGAGCAGAACCATCCTTCTGACTTTATTCTATATAGTGCCTTTCATGAAGTGCTTTCCACCTGTTTGTATTTTTATATCACCTTTCATAACAATGCTGTTATGTATTTATGGTAACATTTTTTTCACTCAAAGTAAACACTGACAGTTACCTACCACACTTTTCATTAGGATGCCGTCTTCTTAGTGAGACTGTTTCTCTGGTAAAGTGAGGTCTGTGGCTGATTGGCATTTTTAAATAAATAATCGTCACACTCGCGGCTTTGATGAGGGGGGCGTGGTGGCATGGCAAGAGCGGTTCCCGTGCGTGATGTGGGCAGTCCCACATTTAAGTGCACAGGTACCGAATCGCCTGTGACACCTGTGCCACGTCCCCATTTTAAAAGGGAGGAGTGCGAGTTTGAGGGGGAGAGAAAGAAAAAGACTGAGACAGAGGTTAGAAAGAAGGCAGGAGGAGAAAAGAACCGGTGCGGGAACAAGAGAAAGAGAGCAGGAGAATGCAGACAGCTGGGAAAGGAGCCCCTGAGAATGAGTGTGTGGCCGACGCTCTTTTGAGGGGGTGCAGTTTGAGGTGGTCACTCCAGCTGAGTAGTTCCGAGAAACAGGAGCAACCAGGAAGGTGAATGGCTCGGAAAGCAGCAGGGGTCGTGGAGGCTGGTAGGGGGAGCCCCGGCATGAGCACCCTGGTCCCTGGGGACCCGAGTCTTGGTCCAGCAAGGGAGCCTGTACATAGCTATGGGACGGAAGGCAACCGGACATGCAGAAGGTCAGCTGCGTCTGCAGATAGGGTAACTCCTCTGCTGCAAGGCCTGGGAGGGATTAGCAGAGGAGCCGCCAGTTAAATGAAGGAAAAAGACACCAGGATTTTAAAACAAGAACAGTTCCTGCCAGTGGATTTTTACCTTATTTTAAATGAATATTTGTTGACTTTAACCTCCACCTTTTGCACATGTTTTAATGAATTATTTATTTATGGATTGTTTTGGAAAACACTGCACTATTTATTTAAACACTCTTTTGATTTTTGTTTAATAAAAAGCACTTTTGCAATTTGCACGATCCCGTTGCTTGGAGTGTTTTGTCAACCCACCTACCAGCTCATTCAGTTACGTTATCAACAGTGCTGGGTTCAAGAGGCTCCCAAATCTGAAAGAGGGAGCCTGGAGTCAGACCTGTACCATCACACTTTCACAATCTATATATATATAATTCACTAAGGCAAGACACCCACGGAAAGCACGCCAGAAGGGGCGTGGATTCACTAAGCCGCCGACAAGTAAGACACCTATGGCGCACGCAAGAAGGAGCCACGCCCACCAACTCCAAGACCATTGGATACAACGACAACTCGCAGGGCCACGCCCACCAACTCGGACGCGACAACACAGAAAAAAAGGCGTCATTTATATTCGTCTGTCGTAGAGGCCACGTTGACTGTTCATAGAGGCATGTTTCTCGCGGAGGTGAATCGCCATATGCAGCGTGTAAACTGGTTTGCGAGGTGTATCCCATGGGATCCTTAAAACAATCCTTTACAACTGAGGTTAAAACACAATGAAGTAAGCAGTCTTTAAAAACCGAGTTTTCGGTTACGACGCACGACCACGTGCACCATAGCAAACTGTTTTACACACTACATACAGCAATTCGCATCCGCGACAAACATGCGTCTTCTTAGATGCTCCTGCAGGAACACGGAAAGTCTACGTGAGTCACAGTTGCATCTGGACTGTGCAAAGACGACAACGACTCAAGTGACGAGTTGGAGGTGGGCACAAGAACGATGGCGGTCCACCAGTTTTCAGTCACGGACGATTGTGTGTTGGTTACAATGTTGCTTTTCTTGCTGATTTATTACATTACCGCTGTTAATTTTCTCCCTGTGCTTAAAAATCATTAAAAAACCGGCCTGATTATGCGCCGTATGGTACGCCGCGGGTTGGCTAGTACTGTATAATTTAAAGGTTTTTTTTTTTTTTTAAATTAATTATAGTGCTTTTCTGTCTAGTTTTCATCTTTATGGCGATTGTCTTGCTTGATGTTTGTGTAAAACACCAAAGCCTGAAATGTAAAATGATAAAATTTGGACATTGTACACTGGCATATGTACTACACTCCCACCGTAATTGAATTATGTGTATTAAAGATAGCATAAGAAAGTCTGACATTTTGGGATGGTGACCCTCATAGCTCTTGACGAGGTTAGCACTGACTATGCAGTCCAAGGGGAGGAGCAAGAATAACAGAAAATCAAAATTAGGATGCCTTCCAATTTGCAGCCACATCCTGCCCCACAACAGGCATAACCTCATCCTAGTACTGGCCCTACCCCACCATATCCTGGCTCCGTTCAACTCAGGGCCCTTGAAAATTGAAATTCCCCAGCTAGCACTAGCTGACCAGATAACCAGGTGGTGCACACAATGCAATCAGTCTCAGCCTCAAGACACCTTGTGGTGTGAAGGGTGAGGGTCAGGTGTGGTGTCTCTCATAGGGCAAGCATTGATGAAAATTGCTAGATGTAGACAACTGGATCCTTTTGGATGTGAATTGGATCTTCTATTGTGATCGTTCATGAGTGCTTTAAGCCTACTTTACAGCCTGTCATCTGATCAAGGGCCATATGTTAGGGACACTCAGGCTGATCTGTCAGTTGCCTCAGATGGACAGTGTGATCTTGGACACACCTGGGAGGCCCAGAATGACTGTGGGGTGGACTAGGACTCCTAGTTCTTGGACAGGCTGAAGATGTGGACTTGGAGTGGACCTCATTTAAGACCTCAATAGCCCAGGTAGCTGCAAGGTGTTGTTAGTGCTTATCATGGTGCTCATCACTCAATACAGAGTTAGGGTCTCTGGTTATAACAGAGAGGAACTGGTAGACCAAGAAGACATTAGCTGTTGTGGTTGCCCTATGGAATTCCATGCATTTGTGTGTGTGTGTGGTTCTTCAATGGGGTAATGGGAGTATGATGACCAATACCTGACCCCAACTGGGCATGTTATTGAGAGTTTAACAACAACTGAAGCCAGTAGATTTGATCTCCTGTGGTCATCTGGGGGGACTGGGTCCATTTGTATGGCTGAGGTCAGCAAGTATTTCTGTGTGTGCTTTATCCAGATTTTAATAAACTCTGTGTCATAATGGCTTCACAGCATAAGACACTAATCTCACACTGGGGTGGGGTATGGGGGTGGGCGCTGTGCACATCTCATGATAATGGTAATCATCAGGACGTGCCCTTTGCCAGTTGGCATGGTGTCCTCCCCAGGACACTGGATTTATGTCCTGGACTGGTCAGTTTCCATGTTCTCCACAGACCTATGTGGGGTTCTGTCTGGGTACAGCAGGTTTGGTTGAGTGGCACTGCAGAGGACTAGCACCCTGTCCAGAACTTATTCTCACATTGTGACTCCATATCTCCATGATCCTAAACTGGAATATGGAAATTTAGGGATGGATGGAGATCCTTTGCTTGTGTTTATGCTGAGCTGAACTGTAACAATTAGTTAATATTTGGTCAAGCTGCTTGGCATTCTCTGGTTGTATTTCTATACTGAGACTCCATAATGGAATTGAAGGATTTTTTATTTTTATAGCACCTTTCCCCAGGGTAATCCAGTTGTTCACATGCATTCCCCTGCCATGATGGACAATTCCAATTTTAACCCAATTATATGTTGCAGGACTGTGAACGCCAAGAGAAGCCCATCATCGCTAACCCTGACTGTCTTTCCGAGTTTCTTCTGTCAGTCTGTGGAGGGTGCCATCTGCTTGCTTGGGTGATGGAAGATAAGCTATTGCAGACTGTGGTGTTTTATGATTTTTCTGACCTTTTGTATGTTTATGTCACCACCCCACAGATAACGTCTACAGGGAATGTCTCCTGAATGGAACGTGGGCAATAAAAGTGAATTACTCTCAGTGCCAGGAAATCCTCAATGAAGAGGTACAGTCGCCATTTTTTGTTTCATTGTTTGGGTGGGGCTGCCATCTTCTTAGATAATTAAAACTGAAGCTGAGTTGCATGTGGGTGAGACTGGCAGAGAACTGACATCACAACACCTCATGACCCAGCCCCATGTCAGGCATTGAGTAGAATCAAAGCAGACGGCAATTCACAAGAAATTCATTGAATATATAAAAGTGAATATGTGTGTGTGTGTAAATTCACACTAGAATTAATCTCAGCCAAATTTTGCAGATTACTATTTTTAATTTTTTATAGCACCTTATACAAATCATCTCACAATTTACTTTTCCATTATTTGTATTCTGCATAATAAATCTAATGTTGCATGTCCCACTAGTTCTGTTTTGTGTTGATCCCTTTGCAGAGGCCTTTGCATTCATTTGTAGCGTATACAGTGCCTTTCTTTTTAGAAACTCATAAAAATGCCCTTTTAGTTGAAAGCATTTGGTGAATATTTTGTGCATCTCATTTGCTAGTGCAGAGCAGAACACTTTTTTTCTGCCATTATGCCCCTTTCACAAAGTGCCTTCCAAATTTTTGTATTTTATAGCACCTGTCATAACAAAACAGAGACAGCACCACATGTACCTTTTTATATAATTGTATTGATTGCAACACGTTTTTCACTCAAAGGAAACGCTGACCTTTACTTACCACACTTTTCATGAGGTTGCTCTCTTCTTAATGAGATTCCATCATAATATGACCTCCTGGCTTTTTTGTTAATTATAGCGCCTTTCTGTCCACTTTTCATCTGTATGGTGTTTGTCTAGTTTAAAGTTTGTGTTAAACACCACTGCCTGAAGTATTAAATAATAAAGTTCTCAAAGGGATGGTGCTACAGGGCACACTGTGCACCTACCGACGCATTACAAATGAGCATGCCAGTGGTATATGTACTACATTGCCACAGTAACTGAACTGTGTGTATTAAAGCTAACAAAAGAAAGTCTGACATTACAGCATGGTGACCCTCACAGCCATGTGCTCCTGATAAGGTTATCCCTACCTAGGCAGTCCAAGGGGCGGAGGTAAAATGACAGCTAATCAAAACTCGAAGGCTGTCCAACTTGTTGACTCCACCCCACTCCAAAGCAAGCACTATCCTGTCCTACCAAAGGACCAACTTCAGCCCATGACAGGTACTGCCCCATCCAGCACTGCCCTGCCTACACCAAGGCCCACAAATAAATCCAGGACTGGTGCTGAGATTCCACAAATAGCACCTTGTGACCAGGTGGCCCAGACAGTGTGGCCAGTCTCACTCAAATCAAAAGGTTTCCACCTGGAAAATGTATTTAGTGACTGCACCAGCGCTTTATTCTAGCCTGGGTACCCCTTCTAGGATGCCATTATGTGCAGCATACAATGCCAGAACAGCCAGCCCTCAGCCCACACCTCATTCTCCCCATTCACCAAGGTAAAAGTAAAACACTTGTGAGGAGATGACAGAATGATACGCATAATCTGCTGTCGATCCAAAGATCTTCAGATAGGCATTCTGCTCTTATGTTATATAGTAACTTTTAAATTGAGGATTTGCACAAAGTCCTTAAATAGTATTACAATTTCATATCACCTTACAAGGACAATCCAAAGATGCTCTACAACCATATTTTATATAATGTCTTTCACTGGGGTCATTCTTCAAATGTGCCAAATGTAAAAAAGCCTCGGAAATGTCACTTTTTATTTCATGTAGTGCTGTTCATAGTTGTCACACACACACATACGTATACAGTGTACAGTATATATGTAGTGTGCTTTCTTAGATGTATCAGAGCCCCAAACCCTTGGCACAAGCACATGAACAACATCATTGGGTTCAATTGCCTTCTTTTTATTAAACAGAATACATCTAAGGCTGCCTTCCCTCTGTGGGCTTTCCACTATTCTTGGTGTTTTTTCTTCCCATTTTCAGCAGGTAACAACCACATTTAACAATCATAGTGCAACGCTGCATCTTAAGGGTTTTTGGCACAGTAAATTTATAATTGCAGATTCCTGCCAAGTAGATAACCAGGAAATCTTGCCAGCTATGCTACCTGTGATCATTAAGGCACCAAAACCCTGACACAACTTCAGCAACGCAAGTCCCGGGTTCAAATAAATATTTCTTTATTCATCAAAGTCCATCCATCCATTATCCAACCTGCTACATCCCAACTACAGGATCACGGGGGTCTGCTGGAGCCAATCTCAGCCAACACAGGGCAAAAGGCAGGAAACAAACCCCGGGCAGAAACTTGCTTGTCTTTGGACTGTGGGAGGAAATCAGAGTACCCGGAGAAAACCCACGCAGACATGGGGAGAACATTCAAACTCCACGCAGGGAGGACCCGGGAAGCAAACCCGGGTCTCCTAACTGCAAGGCTGCAGCACTACCACTACGCCACCGTGTCTCCCCCTATTCATCAAAGTACCTTTTCAAATTGGCTTGTTCTCCATTTTAATCCACCCTACAGTTCTTTTTCTCTCTTTCTTTTTCTCCTCCACTCTTCTCCAAGCGAGTTTTGTCTTTCTCCACACCTCCATGGGTGAGGTGGAGTGGCTTTCTTTATGTCAGATATGGAACTATTTCTGGAGAAAGCACTTCCAGGTCATGCACAACTTTCACCTGACAGAGAAGTCTTCTCCTAACAGCAAACTGCATCAAGGGGGTGATGCCACCCAGTATACAGGGGAACACATGGCATTGGAAGGTGGCCATTCCCTTTCTATCCTTTTATGTCAGGCTCCCAACTAGGAAAAGGAATAGGAGCCTTCCCAGTCAAGAATCCAGTCCATCCATGATAGTCTATCATTTCAGATATAGATAAATAGATGGACAGAGTAAAACATTAAGTTTATGTGTGTCTCTCAGACGAATCTGATTGGTCAGTTTGGCTTTGGTTTGATTGGATCATTTGGGTTTGGTGAGACGATCATTTGCTAGAGAAAAGAGGCTGAACCACACACGGAGGAATTAAACTCTAGGAGGTATGCTGAGAGTCACCTTCAAAGACAGGAAGCATGAAAAGTAGACAGGAGGTGAGCAAAGTGCCTCCAAATGACAGAGTCTGAGAAGAAGGTTTTATGGGAATGTGCTTGACAGGAAGAGTACCGTTCAAGAGTGATTCAGACACAGGCTGGTACAGAAGAAGGGCACTGAAGGTACATGAGGGGCAAGAGATATCCAGTGTTTTTAAGTGTATTCTATTACTCATCTTTGACATGTAATTTGGCTAGTACAGAAATAAGCAAACTCAACATAAACAATAACTAAGCATGGGACCCAAACCCAGGACACCAAGTAAACAAGGTAGCAGTCAAAACCACTGTGCCACCCTATGCTTGACTTTGTAAGGAGAACAGTTAACAAGCCTTTAGGAAACCAATCCAAATATATTTTATATAGTGCCTTTTTTCAGTGATCACTGGTACTGAGTTGTTCTCAAAGCAAACCATAACCTTATAACCGTGCCTTTCATGGTGCAATTGTCATGCGGAACTGCTGCACCTTCTCCTACAGTCTGAATGGCTTCCACCAGGTACAATATAAAGACTTTTCTCCATCTGGTGTCCTGAGGCAGAATTACACTAACATTTCAATAGAATCTCTTTTTTCAAACAACTCTTGTAGATCACTGATTTGGGGCCACAAAGCTTATTCTTTGGGGTTCCTCCTTCCTCTTCACATGCCCCCTCTGAACATCAGTGTGTTTTGCAAGGGCTCATGGAAGTATAACCTTCAGTGAGGCATCACAATGAATGACTGGTTCGATTCTGGGTTAGGGGGACCATTAGAAAGTGAGACAGCAGTGCAAAGATTGGGCAACACCCTTTGTGTCCACTCCATTGTGAGACCCGTCTAGGAGACTACTGCAGATATGCTGTTTAGTCATCACATGAAGTCTTCCTGGTGGTGTCATTAACAGGTAGTGGACTTCTCTGTGGATTCCAAACCATCCCTCCTGGAGTTGCAGTAATACACATGATGAGGAGGTCTTCCACATTTTGTTAAACTGCAAAAGAATGAGGCTGCCAAGACCACCAAACAGAATGCAGGAACTGAAAAAAGTATGCAGGTGTGCCAGGCGCAATCTGTACTCCGGTCACGCCGGCCAGTTGCATGCCTGTTTGTTATGGAGGCAATTGCTTCTTTCTGCTTAATGAAGCCAGACGTTATAGGCGCCTCAAAACAATCAAATTGAAAGTGACAAGTTTAAAAAGGAATGGACGGGCTCTGATAGATCGAGATGACTGCAACTGTGTTGGGTAGAAGGGTGTGGGGGGGCATCTGGAACAGTAATTTATTTCTCGAGCTAGCCGATAGAAGGGAAATGCCAGTGGGGATTTATGGAGAGCAGGGAGTGTGGACACCACATGGGAGCAAAGGGGGGTGGACAGCTGTGGTCAGGGTCCTGGTCCACACCTCAAGGACTTTTAAAATTCTAGGCAGGGGTCACCACTGGGTCAGTTCACCAGTCACTTCCAGGGTAAGGAATGTCATCTAGAAAACCTGTGGCAGTTGTCCTAGAGTTCCCTTTGGGGCCCCCCGTACTCACACAACATTGCACACCCCTGCACTTGTCAGGTACTTTCTGTTTCGTCCCATCTTTGGTCATCTCTTGATCCGTTGAACCAATGTCTTATCCAAGTCAAACAAGTACAGCCAACTCCAAGTTTGCACTCACTAGATGGAGCTTTTAAGCCCAAGCTAGGGATTATTTTTGAGTTAAATCCACTAATAACATCATTCTACCAGTTGAACCCTTGTTCTAGCTCGCCCCAACCTGTAAGTTATTGACTGAGTCACTAGAAAGAGCTTTTAAACCCTAGCTAGGGTTATTTCTAAGGTAAACCCATTATAATTTTATCCCTTCTGTTGAACCTTTGTCCAACTCACCCCACCCTCACCAAAATCATTGACTAAATCACTCGAAGCGGCTTTTAAGCCTTACCTAGAATTTAATCTTGAATGACATTTGGAAAACCTGTGTTTGAACTCCTACAGCTTCTTCTGGTCGTCCCTGATACTCCTGCAATATTGCACACCAGGACACTGTTGAGCTGTACACTGTCCTCTACCTCCCACACCTCTGTCCTCTCTTCATCCCATAAGCTGAACCCTTAATTAAAGTCAGCCCCTTAGATGTCCCCCTAGAGCTCCCTCTGGTGGCTGCTGGTATACATGCAATGTTGCACAGCAGCAAACTTGAGAGCTGCCTTTGTCCTGAACCCCTCACACCTGAATAAAGTGTGCACCTGCACCACTGTCCTCTCTTCAACCGATTAGCTGAACCTTCCTTCAACTTAACCCACTCCCCACTTTACTCCACGTTCATGGAATCCATAAACACCAGACTGAAATAGCTAACCTCTCTTCTGGCCTCACTTTATCACACCAGTTGAACCCATGTCCACAAATGCTCCCTATAGTGGTGGCCCTAGATATTCCTATAGCCCCGCAGCTCAGAGTTTCTTTTAAGGGCTAAGTAGTTTGAAGCCTGACCACTTACAGTATATGAACAGTAATGAGTAGGATCTACCTACTGCCCCCTACAAGACTGTGTCCCTTAAAATCTGGGATGTTCTCTGTTGAATATATGACACACTGTCCCCTTGGTAATATTTCACCCACAATTCTGGCCTATAGTGGGTACTTTGAACCCTGCACTCATCTGTACCCTCTACAGCTGTCTGCAGTGCGTACCCCTGTTGGGAGGCCTACCACATAAGTTATTTTTGCTGGCCACCTGCTTGCTGTCCAGTAGCTTAGAAGAGCCTGCCAGTGGGCGTGAGTTGCACCAGGGTAACTTTTGCACATGTCGCAGACCATCAGAAGGTGGTTGGGTTCATTTGCCTGGGATTCCTGGATGTGAAAACTGGACAGATTCAGTTTGGTCCAGTTTAATCTCTTCCACAAATGGACATACAGCAAGAAATCTATTGGGCTTCAAGAAGGGCCATTCTTTGCTTAACTGTTGTCAACACCTAACAGCAGGTTAGAGCTACAAACACGTCATTCTACTAAATCTATCCTCTATCTTGGACACGGTCAGCCATCAGATCTTTCTAATCTCTCTGATCTTGGCATCGCTAGGACTGCCCTGAGGTGGTTTGAGTCCTACCTCTTTGGCAGATCCTACTATATGTCCTGGCATGGAGGGAAGTCATGGGTGCACCACAGGGTTGGTCCAAGTATCAGTTCTGTACCCTCCCCTCTTGTCTGGATACATCTCCTCACTAGCCACCATAATTCAGTCCCATAGTTTCCATTATCGGTGCTGTGCTGATGATATGCTTTCTTCCAAAGGACCACACGGTATAAAGTAGAATCTCTGAATGTCCCATTGATATTGCAACCAGGGTGGAAGAACACCACCTCCAGCTCAACCTGGAAAAGATGCTTCTTCTTGTTATCCCAGCTTGTTTGTTTGTTCAGCACCCTATCTCTGTTTAGCTCGACTCATTATGGCTAACACCCACTACGTTTTTACGCAACCTTGGGTGGTAATTGCTGACCATTTGTTCTCCAAAGACCACGTAGTTACGGTCTCTTGGTCTTAAAATATCCTCTATATAATATCCACAAGATCTGACTGTACCTGACAGAGTATGCAGGACAGCTCCTGGTCCAAGCTTTGGTCTTATCAGATCTGGAGTACTGCAACTCTCTGCCAGCTGGAGTACTGGCAAATGTCACCATGCCACTGCAGATGATTCAGAAGGAAGTGGCACAATGGTGTTCAGTCAGCCGAGGCAGACATGTGTCACTCCTCTTCTCAGATCACATTACTGGCTTCCTCTAATGGCACGTGTTAAGTTTAAATGCTTGAGAGAAATCAGTGGGTCAGCACCTGTATATTTGGAGACACTTGTGAGGTCCTATGGTCCTCCTCGATCACTCTCTGCTGATGAATGGAGTTTGGTAATAACACTTCTCTGTGGTATTAGATCTCAGTCCTGACTCTCTTTATGTGTAAGCTCCATGCTGGTGGAATAAGTTGCCCACCTCCATTCAGAATGCTGAGTTCCTCAATATGTTTAAGAACAGTTTGAAGACTCTTGTTTGGTGCATTTCTGTCTAACTGATGATGGCTTTGATAGGTTTTTATAACCTAGGAATTGTACTGAACTTTATATTTAGGTTCTAAAGCCTTCAGTTGTTCCCAAACAGTCCTGCTGACTGATATTTACTCAATTACGTTGACTTCTTTTTTTTTTAAGTCACTTTGGATAAAAGCATCTGTTAACCAAATCAATGTAAACGTAATTATAAATATAATAAGTATCCAACCATCAAGTCTGGTCCCCGCCCTGTACTCCTCCTTTCTCCTACTAGTACAGCCCATCAAGCTCGCTCTTAGCCTTGTATCTCTGGCAGGTTTGTTGACAGCTGGGCTTTCTGCCTGTCTCTCATTATGTAGTGCTATTGTTCAGTCAACAGATGTTCTCCCTTTTCTCCTCCCACCATAGCCATTTAGTCAAGTCATTTCAGTCCAAGACTCTCTTTTATCTCATAGCGGTTCTTGGCAGCTTGTTCATGCCAGACCTATGTGTTTCTGTACATGCAGCCTACTCCCCTTGTACTCCTCCATCCTCCCACTATTACAACAATTCAATCGATTTCCTGTTTCCCACTTTATTGCTTGGGCCAACTTGGCAACTGATGATGCCCATCTCACATTTTTTTAAATATACAGAACAGCTGTTCTCCCTGTACCCCTCCCTCTATTAGCAGTTAGCCAAGCCATTTCTTTTAGGTGCCATATACTGGTTCCTCGTGGACTCTCAGCAACTGACATTTGTGTCAGAACATGTTTTTTGGGCTACATAGAAGATGGCACCATCCTGGGTTCAGGCCTTGCTTTGGTCACTGTCTGTGCTGACTCTCCCATTGAGATTCTGGTCTGGTCCCAAGGACATACAGCTTAGGCAGCACATTCTTGTTGTTGCTACACTCCTCCAATAATCTGGGTTCAATTGGGCATTTCCCCCCATTATCTATAAGGATTGTCTTCTGTATCAGGTAGTAACACCATTTATTAGATTAGATAAACTTTATTAATCCCATGGGGAAAATATGATTTATAGTCAAGAGGGGGCACCACCAGATAATATTAGGGTTTTAGAAGGCTCTGAACTAGTTCAAGGGTGTCAGTGTAGTGCTCTTATTAATATAAAGGGAATCCCCCTTTAGAGGGCAGTATGTTTTGGTGGACACCCCCGCTGGGCTCCATGTGTCCCTTCCTATGGTGATTAGGGCTTTGTCACAAAATCAAGAACCTGCAAGTCATTCCTGGGGTACAACCAGAAGAGGACATTGGCCGCAGCTTAAAAGCCTCCATCTGGCCATAGAGCTTATGAGCTTGGAATTGAACGATGAGTGACTGGAAAGAAGTGAAAGAAGGTGATTTGTGACATAGAGGACGGTGTACGGGTGTGCTGCAAGAGTGTGGGAGGGCAGGTGGAGCATTTTCTGCATAGTGCACACTCCCCCTTTCACTATCTTCTATTCTTAACCTCCTGTCACTTACATTTGAACAGCTGTAACATTTGTGGATGCCCACCTCTGTGCACTTCTTATTTCTATGCCCAAAACACCTGTTCCACTGTGCTCATCCCTTCTTTCTGTAATAGATAAGCCAAGTCTCCTTTAGACCTGTTTCTTTCACAGAGACTCTTGAAGGTTTGGCAGCAGGGGGCACCTCAGTCTGTGAGTACAGCATTTGTGAATTTTCTTCATAGAGTACAGTTGTGCTTGAAAGTTTGTGAACCCTTTAGAATTGTCTATAGTTCTGCATAAATATGACCTAAAACATCATCAGATTTTCACTCAAGTCCTAAAAGTAGATAAAGAGAAACCAGTTAAATAAATGACACAAAAATATTTTACTTGGTCATTTATTTATTAAGGAAAATGATCGAATATTACATATTTGTGAGTGGCAAAAGTATGTGACCCTTTGCTTTCAGTATCTGCTGTGACCCCCCTTTGCAGCAAAAACTGCAAGTAAACGTTTCCGGTAACTTTTCATCATTCCTGCACACCGGCTTGGAGGAATTTTAGTCCATTCCTCCGTACAGAATAGCTTCAACTCTAGGATGTTGGTGGGTTTCTTCACATGAACTGCTCACTTCAGGTCCTTCCACAACATTTCGATTGGATTAAGGTCAGGACTTTGACTTGGCCATTCCAAAACTTTAACTTTATTCTTCTTTAACCATTCTTTGGTAGAATGACTTGTGTGCTTAGGGTCGTTGTCTTGCTGCATGACCCACCTTCTCTTGAGATTCAGTTTATGGTCAGATGTCCTGACATTTTCCTTTAGAATTCTCTGATATATTTCATAATTCATTGTTCCATCAATGAAGGCAAGCCATCCTGGCCCAGATGCAGCAAAACAGTTCCAAACCATGATACTACCGCCACTATGTTTCACAGATGGGATAAGGTTCTTATGCAGTGTTTTCCTTTCTCTGAACATAACGCTTTTCATTTGCAGACGAGCAGCAATGTATTTTTTGGAGAGCAGTGGCTTTCTCCTTGCAACCCTGCCATGCACACCATTGTTGTTCAGTGTTTTCCTGATGGTGGACTCATGAACATGAACATTAGCCAATGTGAGAGAGGCCTTCGGTTGCTTAGAAGTTATCCTGGGGTCCTTTGTGACCTCGCCGACTATTACAGGTGTGCCTTGCTCTTGGAGTGATCTTTGTTGGTCGACCACTCCTGGGGAGGGTAACAATGGTCTTGAATTTCCACCATTTGTACACAGTCTGTCTGACTGTGGATTGGTGGAGTCCAAACTCTTGAGAGATGGTTTTGTAACCTTTTTCAGCCTGATGAGCATCAACAACTCTTTTTGTGAGGTCCTCAGAAATCTCCTTTGTTCGTGCCATAATACACTTCCACAAATGTGTTGTGAAGAACAGACTTTGATAGATCCTGTTCTTTAAATAACACAGGGTGCCCACTCACACTTGATTCTCATCCCATTAATTGAAAACACCAGACTCGAATTTCACCTTCAAACTGACTGTTAATCCTAGAGGTTCACATACTTTTGCTGCTCACAAATATGTAATATTCTATAATTTTCCTCAATAAATAAATGACCAAGTATAATATTTTTGTCTCATTTGTTTAACTGGTTTCTCTTTATCTACTTTTAGGACTTGAGTGAAAATCTGATGATGTTTTAGGTATTAGCTATTTATGCAGAAATATAGAAAACTAGCCAACCCGCGGCGTAGCATACGCCGCATAATCAGGCCGCTTTTTAAATGATTTTTAAGCACAGAGGAAAAAATAAAGATTTGAAAAATCCGTAATTTAATAAATCACCAAGAAAAGTAACATTACAACAATGCACGCTAGGAACCAACATACAATTGTCCGTGAATGAAAACCGGAGGAGCGCCGTCGCGCTTTCTCCTTCCAAAGTGAAGGACGGGGTTGAACGGCGCTCGTTCAGTGCGCACTGCCCGCTTATGTGCCCGCCCCCAACTCCCTACCTGAGTCGCTTTCGTCTGTGTACAGTCCACACGCACCTGTGAGTCACGTTGAATGTTAATTTTCCAAACACCGCCTCAGTCGGTTTCCACGTTGAATTTTCATTGTTCTTTGCGGTTCAGGCTGCTTTTTTTTATATATAATCCACCCGACCATGGGGGGCTTTACAAAGGGCAGGGACTTAATCAGTGCGAGCGTATGACCCGCACGTACTGGGAATTTCGCTCGTGGGGAACAATTGGAAGCCACGGTCTCCATCACGAATGGGGTTCAACGGCTTACCCACGGCGGGTAGACACACGTTGATCCATTCAGTGTAGCGCGCGTGCAGTACCGGACATACAAGTGCATCACAGACCTGTTAATGCTCAATCTCACGTGGCTGAAAGCCACTTGTCCCTCTAAGAATTTGGACGCCGACCGCTGTTGTGTCGTGTAACTATTTAGCAGGCGGGAGTCTTGTTCATTTTCGGAAATAACCAGCCAAATCGCTCCACCAACTAAGAACTGCCATGCACCACCACCCACAGAATCGAGAAAGAGCTATCAATCTGTTAATCCTGTGCGTGTCCGGGCCGGGTGAGGTTTCCTGTGTTGAGTCAAATGAAGCGAAAGGCTCCACACCTGGTGGTGCCCTTCCGTCAGTTCCTTTAAGTTTCAGGTTTGTAACCATACTCCCCCCTGAACCCAAAGACTTTGGTTACCCGGTTGGCTGCCCGGCAGGTCATGGGAATGACGCCGCCGGATCGCCTGTTGCAGGGCCTGCATTGGTGAAGCAGGTGAGACGGTAATGAAACAGAGGCACAAGGCTTATTGGTTTTTAAAGACTGCTTACTTCATTGGGTTTTAACCAATGCACGGAACGAACCAACACACAATCGTCCGTGTGGCGCTCAGGGTGGAACGGGAGGAGAGGAGAAGGACATCCACTCCGCTCCCTCCGTCATGCCAGTCTGCTGGTTTCTCGTTCAGTATACACTGCCTGCTCATGTGCTCACCTCCAACTCGTCACTCGAGTCTTTGTACAGTCCAGATGCACCTGTGACTCACGTAGACTTTTCATTGCTCTGTGCGGTTTTGGCTGCCTTTCTATATATAATCCACCAAGACACCCGACCACGGTGGGAGGGGGGTGTGTACAAAGTGCAGGAGTATCTAAGAAGACGCATGTTTGTCGCGGATGCAAATTGCTGTATGTAGCGTGTAAAACAGTTTGCTATGGTGCACGCGGTCGTGCGTTGTAACCAAAATCTCGTTTTTTAAAGACTGCTCACTTCATTGTGTTTTAACCTCAGTTGTAAAGGAACGTTTTAAGGATCCCATGGGATACCCCTCGCAAACAGTTTTACATGCCGTATATGGCGATTCACCTCCGCAAGAAACATGCCTCTATTAACATTCAACGTGGCTCGGAGCTGCATGTGACCTCTGCGACAGACGAATATAAATGACGCCGGTTTTTCTGTGTCGTCACGTCCGAGTTGGTGGGCGTGGCTCTGTGAGTTGTCATCGTATCCAATGGGTTTGGAGTTGGTGGGCGTGGCTCCTTCCTGCGTGCGCCATAGGTGTCTCACTTGTCGGCGGCTTAGTGAATCCACGCCCCTTCCGGCGTGCTTTCCATGGTTGTCTTGCCTTAGTGAATTATATATGTAGATTCTAAAGGGTTCACAAACTTTCAAGCACAACTGTATACTTCCCATATACTCCTCCATACTTACATTAACTTATTTGTTTATTTTCTCCTCCTATTTCTTGGACAGTGGTTTGAAAAAGTCTACATTTAAGAACATTCTTCTTAGCCCACATTTTATTTCTAAGCACAGAACACTTATTTCCCTGTACTCATCCCTCTTTTCAGTTAGATAAGCCATATCTCCTTTAGACTCCTGTTTCTTTCTTAGAGATTTTTAAAAGATCAGCAGCAGGGGACACATACGATTTGACTGTATTGTTTTTTTTGCATATTCTTCTTAGAGCTCACTCCCCCTATACTCCTCTCTCCTTCCATCATCTTATTATGTTGATCTACAATTCCTTACATGGTGCTTTGAACAGGTGTACACTTAAGGACACCCTTGTTTGCTCGCGTTTTTATTTCATGCATTGAACACCTGACTCCCTGTACTCTTCCTTTTTATCTGTAATTAAGAAGCCATATCTCCTATGGGCTCCTGTTACTTTATTGAGTCTCCTGATAGATCATCTGCAGAGGTGCCCCTGCATTTTGGAACTGTTTTGTGAACTTTATGTACAGAACACTCTTCCCCTATACTCCTACTACCTTCCACAATCCACTTTTTTTGGCCTCCCTTTTCTGACCTGGAGATCTGAACAGGTTTGCCCACCTAAATGCACTTCTTACTTCTTAGGCACAGAACCCCTGTTTCCCTGTACTCATCCATCCTTTTTGTGATAGATAAGCCATGTCTCTTCTGGACTCCTGTTTCTTTCATGGAGTCCCTCGATGGATTGTCAACAGGGGGTGCCTATGTTTGGAGTGTAGTGTTATTATGTATTTTTTGCATAGAGTACATCCTCCCTATACTCCTCCCTCGTCCACCATTTTCTTTTCTTGACCTCCTATCACTTACTTTGCACAAGTGTACATTTCAGGATGCCCTCCTCATTGCATTTCATATTTCTATGCCAACAGAATTTGTTTCCCTTACACATCCCTCCTTATGTAATAGATGAGACATGTTTCCTTTAGGCTGTAGTTTTTTTGTTTTGTTTTGGTTTGTTTTTTTTCATTAAAAGGTGTCAGCAGGAGCCACTGTTATTTTAGCCTGATGTTTTTCTGCATTTTCTGCATAAAACACACTCCCCCTATACTTTTAGCTATTTTTTGCACTTTAACATTTAAACAGGGTTACAGCTAAGGATGCCCATCTCAGTACACTTCTTAGGCACAGAACACCTGTTTCCCTGTACTCATTTCTCTTTTCTGTAATAGTCAATTAAGCCATTTTTCTTCTTTTATAGAGACGCTTGGAAGACTGGCAACAAGGGGCAGCTCAGTCTGTGTGTAGTGTTATTGTGCCATTTTTCCCTGTACTCCTCTATGCATCTTTTGCCTCTCTGTCAGATCACCGCTTGTCACCGCGTACATCTTAGGAGGTCCAACACACCGAGCCTCCGTGACTTGAATAGCAATGGAGGAGAAGATTCCTCTTCAGCACAACCCACGCAGATCCTGCGCCACAGCAGCTCTCTAATTAACACATAAAGCCCCAGAGAGGGAGAGCCCGGGGCTCTGCTAACGACGCAGGAAGCAGCAGGCTGGGGAGCACCGGCTTATTACAGCGGCGCCTCAAAGTGCTCCTTTCCTCTGCCTCTTTGCTTCCCTCCTCTGCTTCAGGACAAACGCCAAAGTGTAAATTTGCATGAGAGCGGAGCGATGGTGGATGGCTAATGTGACAACTGTCAATTAGGGGGACAGCCCTTTCGATTGCTTCTCACTTGGGCAGTGCCAAGACGAGTTGCAGCAGCAAATGTCACCGGGGCCGCCAGCCCAACTGCGAGCGCTCATTAATATTTAGGCCGGCTATCGGTGGTGGCTCATGCATCACCAGGCAGGCGCCTTGTGTGACTCACACCGCATGTCTGGTGAAGGCAACCGCAATTACCTTGTGGGAGAGAAGCCGATGCAAAAAAGGCCAGAGATCAAGGGGGTTTCCGGGAAATTAAATTCTGACATTTGTGCCCCGCTGATTCATCCGAGAAGAAGCTCAGCTGGAAAAAAGTTTAATCCACTGTGGGTCTCTTCATCTTAGCTTGTGTGTGCATTCAGGAATCTGACAGCCGATCTAACCAACTGTGATCTACAAGGCCCGCCCAGCAATCAACCAGATAGAAGGTTGAACCCTTTACAGCTTGAACTCCAACTGGAAAGTTCCAGTTTCATATAACCCCAGTCAAAGAAACAATTCAGTTTTGGAGAGAGAGTGAGCCACATCAACCACTATACAATACTTAGAATACTGATCATTCAGACTATCAGTCCAAACCTCCGTTAAGCCATGCAAACCCAGCAGGTTGTACTGGAAAGCATCAGCCATGGTGCCAGGTCAGGTCTCAGTCATGCAGAGAGTAAAGAAAGACAAATGGGATCCCAGTTCTGGACTCAGGTGACAAACACATTCCCAGTTCAGCTCCGCCTGCTTATCGTTCATATATAACAACAAAAACAGATAGCAGCATGTAGGGTAGGCGGCAAGTTGGTGCTGCTGTCTTCTCCCTGTCAGATGCACTCACTGGTTTGTTTCTTTTGTTTTCTTTATTTTTCAGAAAAAGAGCAAACTGCATTACCACATTGCTGTGATCATAAATTACATGGGCCACTGCATCTCCCTGGGGGCCCTGCTGGTTGCCTTCATCCTCTTCATGCGTTTACGGTAAGAGACGCCGCCTCTTCTTGATGGGCTCTCCACATGAATCAAAATCCAGAGATACAGTCCGGGTGTTCTTCATGTTCTTCATGAAAAGAAAAGGGAATGGGATCTAAACGAAGGGACGGTGTGGGGCTGTCTGTTATATAGTGCCTTTTCCATTTATCTCTTATGTAGTGTCTTTCTTCTCTTAATAATTATATAGTGCCTTTCATATATTGATTATATAAGTTGTTTCACAATTGTCAATCTGTCTATCTATTATATAGTGCCTTTCCTATCTATCTACCTATCTTCTGTATAGTGCCATTCATATCAACAACAACAACAACAACATTTATTTATATAGCACATTTTCATACAAACAGTAGCTCAAAGTGCTTTACATATTAAAGAATAGAAAAATGAAAGACATAATTATAAAAAATAAATCAACATTAACATCGAATAAGAGTAAGGTTCAATGGCCAGGGGACAGAAAAACAAAAACTCCAGACGGCTGGAGAAAAAATAAAATCTGTAGGGATTCCAGACCATGAGACCGCCCAGTCCCCTCTGGGCATTCTACCTAACATAAATGAAACAGTCCTCTTTGGATTTAGGGTTCTCACGGAAGGGCTTGATGATGATGATGGTCACGTAGACTTCTTCCTTTTAATCCGTCCATCATTGTTGGAGCATCATGAAGCTTTGAGTAGGTGGAGGTGGCGCAGGCCACCACCACAAAGAAACCGGAAAAAGAAACAGAAAAGAGAGTAGGGGTCAGTACCGATTTTAGAGCCACCATGAATAGTTGTTATGATGAATTGAACATACAGAGTATCAGGATTAAGTTAAATTACGATTAAAATGAAGTTATAAAAAGGCCATGTTAAAGTAATGTGTTTTCAGCAGTGTTTTAAACTGCTCTACTGTATCAGCCTGGCGAATTCCTATTGGCAGGCTATTCCAGATTTTAGGTGCATAACAGCAGAAGGCCGCCTCACCACTTCTTTTAAGTTTTGTTCTTGGAATTCTAAGGAGACACTCATTTGAGGATCTGAGGTTACGATTTGGAATATAAGGTGTCAGACATTCCGATATATAAGATGGGGCGAGATTATTTAAGGCTTTATAAACCATAAGCAGAATTTTAAAGTCAATTCTGAATGACACAGGTAACCAGTGTAGTGACATCAAAACTGGAGTAATGTGTTCTGATTTTCTTTTCCTAGTTAGGATTCTAGCAGCTGCATTCTGCACTAGTTGCAAACGATTTATATCTTTTTTGGGTAGTCCTGAGAGGAGTGCGTTACAGTAATCTAGTCGACTGAAAACAAACGCGTGAATTAATTTCTCAGCATCTTTCAGTGATAAAGAGGTCTAACTTTACTTATGTTTCTTAAGTGAAAAAATGCTGTCCTAATGATCTGATTAATATGTGATTTAAAATTCAGATTACAGTCAACAATCACCCCTAAGCTTTTTACCTCCGTCTTGACTTTTAATCCTAATGTATCCAGTTTATTTCTAATAGCCTCATTGTATCCATTATTGCTGATCACTAAAATTTCAGTTTTTCTTTATTTAACTTGAGAAAATTACTATTCATCCATTCTGAGATACTAGTCAGACATTGTGTTAGTGAATCAATGGAATCGGGGTCATCAGGTGCTATTGATAAGTACAGCTGTGTGTCATCAGCATAGCTGTGGTAGCTCACGTTGTGCCCTGAGATAATCTGACCTAACGGAAGCATATAGATTGAGAATAACAGCGGACCCAGGATAGAGCCTTGTGGAACACCATATTGGATATCATGTGTCTTCGAGTTGTAATTCCCACAACTAACAAAATATTTTCTCCCTGTCAGGTAGGATTCAAACCAATTTAAGACACTGCCAGAGAGGCCCACCCATTGACTAAGGCGATTTCTAAGAATGTTGTGATCAATGGTGTCAAATGCAGCACTCAGATCTAAGAGGATGAGAACAGATAAATGGCCTCTGTCTGCATTTACCCGCAAGTCATTTACTACTTTAACGAGTGCAGTTTCTGTGCTGTGATTTGTTCTAAAACCTGACTGAAATTTATCAAGAATAGCATGTTTATTTAGGTTGTCATTTAACTGCATAATGACTGCCTTTTCTAGAACTTTACTTAAGAAGGGCAAGTTAGAGATGGGTCTAAAATTTTCAAGAGCCGAGGGGTCAAGATTATGTTTCTTAAGTAGGGGTTTAACTACAGCAGTCTTAAGACAGTCTGGGAAGACCCCAGTATCTAGTGACGAATTTCTGTCTGTCTGTCTATCTATCTATCTATCTATTATATAGTGCCCTTCATATCTATCTATCTATCTATCTATCATATATTGCCTTTCATATATATCTATTATATAGTGTCTTTTATATCTATGATATAGTGCCTTTCAGGTCTATCTACAGTGGGATGCAAAAGTTTGGGCAACCTTGTTAATAGTCATTATTTTCCTGTATAAATCGTTGGATGTTACGATAAAAAATGTCAGTTAAATATATCATATAGGAGACACACACAGTGATATTTGAGAAGTGAAATGAAGTTTATTGGATTTACAGAAAGTGTGCAATAATTGTTCAAACAAAATCAGGCAGGTGCATAAATTTGGGCAGCGTTGTCATTTTATTGATTCCCAAACTTTTTGAACTAATTATTGGAACTCCAATTGGCTCGGTAAGCTCAGTGACCCCTGACCTACATACACAGGTGAATCCGAGTATTTAAGGGGGTCAATTGTAAGTTTCCCTCCTCCTTTAATTTTCTCTGAAGAGTAGCAACATGGGGGTCACAAAACAACTCTCAAATGACCTGAAGACAAAGATTGTTCACCATCATGGTTTAGGGAAGGATACAGAAAGCTGTCCCAGAGATTGAAGCTGTCTGTTTCCACAGTTAGGAACATATTGAGGGAATGGAAGACCACAGGCTCAGTTCAAGTTAAGGCTCGAAGTGGCAGACCAAGAAAGATTTCGGATAGACAGAAGGGACGAATGGTGAGAACAGTCAGAGTCAACCCACAGAGCAGCACCAAAGACCTACAACATCATCTTGCAGCAGATGGAGTCACTGGGCATCGTTCAACCATTCGGCCACTTTACACAAGGAGATGCTGTATGCGAGAGTGATGCAGAGGAAGCACAAGCAGAGCCGCTTGAGGTCTGCTCAAGCACATTTGGACAAGCCAGCTTCATTTTGGAATAAGGTGCTGTGGACTGATGAAACTAAAATGGAGTTATTTGGGCATAACAAGGGCGTTATGCATGGAGGAAAAAAACACAGCATTCCAAGAAAACACCTGCTACCTACAGTCAAATATGGTGGTGGTTCCATCATGCTGTGTGGCTGTTTGGCCAGTGCAGGGTCTGGGAATCTTGTCAAAGTTGAGGGACGCATGGATTCCACTCAGTATCAGCAGATTCTGGAGACCAATGTCCAGGAATCAGTGACAAAGCTGAAGCTGCGCCGGGGCTGGATCTTTCAACAAGACAACGACCCGAAACACTGCTCAAAATCCACTAAGGCATTCATGCAGAGGAACAAGTACAACGTTCTGGAATGGCCATCTCAGTCCCCAGACCTGAATAGAATTGAAAATCTGTGGTGTGAGTTAAAGAGAGCTGTCCATGCTCAGAAGCCATCAAACCTGAATGAACTAGAGATGTTTTGTAAAGAGGAATGGTCCAAAATACCTTCAACCACAATCCAGACTCTCATTGGAACCTACAGGAAGCGTTTAGAGGCTGGAATTTCTGCAAAAGGCGGATCTACTAAATATTGATTTCATTTCTTTTTTGTGGTGCCCAAATTTATGCACCTGCCTGATTTTGTTTGAACAATTATTGCACACTTTCTGTAAATCCAATAAACTTCATTTCACTTCTCAAATATCACTGTGTGTGTCTCCTATATGATATATTTAACTGACATTTTTTTATCATAACAACCAATGATTTATACAGGAAAATAATGACTATTAACAAGGTTGCCCAAACTTTTGCATCCCACTGTATCTATCTATCTATCTATCTATCTATCTATCTATCTATCTATTATATAGTGCCTTTCATATCTATTATATAGTGCCTTTCATATCTATCTATCTATCTATCTATCTATCTATCATATAGTACTTTTTGTATCTATCTATGCCTTTCTTCTCTATGTGTTTCATATAGTACCTTTCATATCTATCTAACTACCCATTGGACTATCTGTCTTCCTTTCTAGTGCACCTTTCACATCTCTCTTTATTATATAGCACCTTTCTTATCTATCTGTTATATAGTGTTTCATATCTTTCTACTGTAGATATCTTGTTCTTATATGGTGCCTTTCCTATTAATCTCTTGTATAGCACATTTCTTATATATTTATCATATACTGTCTTTCCAATCCATCTAGACATCTCTTTCTTATATAGTGTTTCTCCTGTCTAGCTATCTGTTTCTTATATCGTGCCTTTCCTGTCTATCTCACTGTCTCTTACATAGTGCCTTTGTGATCTACTTATGTATATCATATAGTGCCTTTTCTTTCACTCTATTTAGCATATAGGGCCTTTCCTACCTGTTTATCTCTTTGTTGTATAGAACTTTTCTGATCTATTTTTAATCTATCATATAGTTCTTCTCTTATCAATGTATCTATTTCACCTTTAATGTCTCTCTTTCTCTGTTATATCTATTATATAATGCTTTTCACATTTACCTATCTGTTATAGATATATGGTAAATTCACAAAAAATGTTCTCTGTCTATGTAATATAGTTCCTTATAGTCACATGGTCAGTGAGTCATCATTTCCCCGACTATTAAAGGTGGCAGTCTGGCTTGGCATGCATTCCAGTGGGCACTATGATCAAATCTGAAGTCTGTGATGTTGGTGCTAATTTTCCGTTTTGTCTTTTTTGACCTTCTGTCTTTGTATTTTCTGACTCTCACCACTATTTTCAAACTCAAAGTGGCCTGTCAGCACAACATTAGTGCCACTCCTCTGTGCAGATCACGCTGACTCCATCTCTCATTGAAATGATACAGGATCACAGTTTCAGACGATCTCTTGTGCTTATGTATCAGTTACGGGTGAAGTGCCTTTCTGGTGTTTCTGAGCTTGTGTTGTTCATTTACCAGGTGGACTGTGTTTCCTAAATACAAGAATTGTGGATTTTCCATGTATAACACATTTATCTTTCATGATCATTTCTAAATCAGGTGTGCTGATGAATCTGTTAAAGTGGGTGTACAGCTTGCAATAGACAATGGCAGTGAGTTTTGAAGTAAGGGTCCAGGAGATGAAACGTAATCAGTGTGGTAAATAATCAAGCCTTGACACACAAGAGTTTTGGGGCAGCCTCCCATATACTTGAGAATTGGCTGAAAAATTCGAAAAAAAGTTGAGAAAATGATCTTTACAGACAAAGAGTCCAAACAGAACTGCCCAGGTTAGTAAACATGGCACATATATAGTGGAACGGCAGGAAGAGGAGGGATCTTGGGACCGGGACCGGAAATGAGGTCATGGGGCTGCAACTTCTTGGAGGGAGGAATCAGAAGTGACGTCTTCTGGGTCGGAACCAAGCCGAAATTCACGTGGGGAGAAAAGAGAAAGAATTGATGCACTCTGCCACCCCTTGGTCTGATTGGAAAATACCTTTTGAGCCCTTTAGCTGCCTCCCATGTGCATGTGTGTGACATCAGTAAGCAGAAAAATTGGGACCAAGAATTCAAAAATCTAGTCAGCAACACAAAACCACTAAGCTGAAATGATAGTCAGAACACAAAGAAGACTAGCCAACTGTATTATAGTAGTATTTCTCTCTACTTACCCTTTACCTGTTTTTCTTCGAGGGTAAGTGCACTCGTCATGTTCGTTATCGGGTTGGTCTACTGTTGCACTTTAAGATTAACACACACATACATAGCTATACACATACACACTGACCCTTATCACAACAGTGCCCCATGAATGGCACACACACAGCGGATTAACCTTTAAACCACACAAGTGCCTTAGGAATAACACAGCCTGTCACTCTCTCAGCACTTCAAGAGACTTACTTATTATCAGCACGAACAACTTACGATGTTTTAATGATATCTCAGACCTAAATTTTACTTTTTGGTCTAAAAGAATACATTTAAACATACAAAGGCTCAGCATCCTTGACTTTCAGCCATTTATCAGCCTAGAATGCCTTACTTTAAGTACTGTTCCCTACTATTGAGCGGAGCTCTCACCCTCAGCCTTAGTAAACCTCGCAGCACAGAGGTAATGGCAAACCTCTGGCCGCGCCAGGTGTTCAAAGAAATCGACCTTATTACTTCAATCACTCTATAGACATTAAGACAAAGCATAGAAAGTTAAAAGCAGCATGGTATTTATTACAAAAATAATAATAATACCACTGGAACAAAGAATAATAGAAAATAGGACTGATAGAAAAGTCTGGATATATGTAGTCTTTAGAAAAAGCTTATGAAAAAGTTACAGATGACAAGGATGAATGTCGCAGGCGGCTTATGATCGAGCACTCGTAGTTGCTCATGATGCATTTCTGACGACCATGTGGAAACGGCTTCACGTTGACGCCGCTCTTTCCTCCTCTGATGTCCCTTCTTCTTCCTCCCCCCTTCCTTACTCCCTTACTCCCTTTTTCCCTCCTCAGATGAGGCATATTTATTCTAAAATTTTACTGGGGGGTTTTGCAAGATGTGATTGTTAGATATTCTGATGGGCTGGCTGTCAATATGATGAATGAATTCACTGTCTGTTTCCCCAAACAATAAAACTTTTTTATGTTCTCTGAGGTGTCGCTATGTCTTCCTTTCTCAGGATTTAAAATAATTAGATGGCCATCCTCTCTCAGGTTATAAAGTAACTGAACCACCAGCATGTCTTCTTTTCTTTGTTGGAACAGCTGTTTTAAAAGTGAGATATAACTGTGAAAAAGACATGCTTTGATTTGTCCTGAATGTAGTTCATCTGTTGTCTTGTCTTGAACAAAATATCATGGAAATATAAACCAAAATGTACAGTTTTTGTACCACACAACACCAGGGTTAAGAGAGTTCGAATGCAACCACAATCCCAGACAAACTGCAATACACGATGCTGAGGTCTTTATATGCTCATCCTGATGACATCACATGATGCAACTTCTGGTGCCGCACCCCCAAGCAATGAGATGTTGCTACATGGCAATGCTACACCAAAATTTCAGGACACATTGAAAGACAAAATTGCAAAAATACTTAAAGATCTTCAAAAGTAAAAAATAACAAATAGAAAAATTTAATTCAGCACCCTAAAAAATCCCTAACCAAGAACAGGAACAAAACAAAAAATAAATCAGGTCATAACAGTAGGTGTATATGGGAGGAAGTCAAAGATACAAGTGTCCTATGTGTTTTTGTTTTTATTAATAAGATAATAAATTTACCCATTAACAAAGCTTGCTTATCCAGAGCAGGGTCATTGGAAAGCTGGAGCCTAGCCTGGAAAGCATTGGGCACAAGGCAGGAACAAAACTTGGATGAAGTGCCAGTCCATCACAAGGGTGTGTTAATAATATAATCCACTACAAAATGAAGTAAAAAACAGCCAGCTTTTATAAAATCAAATTTCAGTAGTGAGTATTTATTTTTACTTCACTGTTTATTGGAACTGGAAGCCAAAGTCGAGTTTCATTTGGGTAGTCACAACAGCTTCACTTTAACTCCAATGTCATCGCCCACCTCAAAATTTCAGATGCTTCTCCTCTGCCACAGACTCTTCTCTGCCACTGGCTCTGCTTATAGATAAAGTCTTAATGGCTAAAATGGAGGTATTGCCCCCCAACAGCAGAAAACAAGCTAAGGGCTATGCATCTCGATGCCCCCACAACCTCCTTAATTATGCACTCCTGGTATTGACAGGTATTGGTAATGGAGACCAGTCTTGTGGTGCAGGGAGAACCACCTGCCAATCAACATCAACAAGGCAACAGAGTTGGTGGTGGACCTCCATTGTGCTAAGGAACTCCTGAGATCAGTCACCACCCAGGGGGAGGAAGTGGAGGTGGAACAGAACAATACGTTCCTGGGGTTCTATATGAACAGCAAAATGGTCTGGTCTGACAACACTGTGGCACTATATAAGAAGAGCCAGAGCAGAGCAGACTGTACTTCCTGAGGAGACGCTAGGCTTTTGACATGTGCAGCCCCCTGCTGGGAATGTTATACCTTTCTGTAGCAGCCAGTGTGTTGCTCGTGCTAAGGAACAACTTGAGTTCAGGCAGTGCAAAATGCTCAATCAAACTCATCAGGAAAGCCTGCTTTGCACCTCTGGGGATCTGTTAGCCTTCTGCCATTAGCAGTTCAATGCTTCTTCTTGATATTCCATCCTTCACTCCTTCCAGAAGCCATAGGAAGATATTAGGCTCGATATACCACAGTCACTTGCACAAAATATTTATTGTATTATATGTTTTCATTCTTTTGTCTTATATTGTTAGTATCTGTGTATTCTGTGTTCTTGCAGTGGAATGCTTTTGAATTTCCCGTTGGGGATTAAAAAAGCATATGTAATCTAAAATAAGTTAACAATTTGAACCTTGCACACTTTCTTTCTTCATTTTTTTCTGAAGTTTTCTCGTAACATCTTGTCTGCTTATTTTTATTTAGTCTTTGTCACTTAATCACCCTCTGTGATGTGCCTGATGCTCTTATTCTTCTTCCTTGTGTGGTGTTCTTCATAACATTGGAATTTGCTTGATGTTCAGCAAATGTTGCTGCTCTATTTCTGCAATGTCACTTGGTTTTTCAATCACTTTGTCATATTAAATACACACACACAAGCCACTCTGCAGTTCTATAACGTTTCAGGTCATGAGATTTCAATTAAGACAAAGGTCATGGTTCTAGCTCCAGCAGTTTTTGAGTAATTGCATGATAGATGAACAGACCTTAGCATTTTACATATGTAGATTAGCTGTGCAATTCATCTAAGATGGGTTGAAATCTAAGCAATCAACATAGACCTGTGTTAAAATTTGCAGTGCAACATCTATTGAAATGCATTTTGTAATGGATGTAGTAATAAAATGCTTTGCATTTGTCATTCCAACAGATGGCACATCTCAAACATTTGTAGCAATAAAGTGCATTGCTGCAAATGTATGTGATGCACGATTTGTTGGAATGACAAATGCAATGCATTTAATTGCTACAAATACTTGTGATGCGCCATCCATTGGAATGGCAGAGACATAGTAATTGGATGAATGCACCAATACCTTTTTATTAAATGATATTTATGGATGATATTTATTTACAAAGATTAATAAAATCTAAATAAAGTCCTAAATGATTCTTGCTAAGATGCTTCCCAAGAGCAAAGAAAACCTATAGTCCAGCAAGTAATAATCACGAACTAGAAGAAGAGCATATTCTGCCATGGAAATCACCCTCGGGGACTAATTAAATATATCAAATCTAATCTAAACTAATCTAACAATATGAACCTTCCACCTTTTTATCTTTTTTTTTCTGACGTTTTTTGGGCATCACATCAATAGTCTGAATTTCAGACAGCGAGATGACTACTGACACCACAAAGAACAAACTTAACTTTGAAAAGCAGAATGCTGAGTGCTGTAACACAGATGCTGCCACTCGATGGAGGAGCTGTGACGGCACTGACATCAACATCGAGCTCGCCAAAGACGTGTTTGAAGACTTTCCTGGAGTGTGAAAAACATAAAAGACGGTATGAATTAAAATAGCCGTACCACCGCTCCACCGCCAGCAGGTGAGCTGCAATAACAGGAAGTTTCACCCAAATGATGAGCCATTATAGAAAAATGGAGAAGCTTAGTCAGTATTTGAAACAGTGAGTGAAAAATTATACAATGCTAAGAAAAAAGTAAATTATATTGCCTGAGGTGGAAAAAAGGTAGGGCACAAGGTGAAAGTTTGAAAGGGAGCAGTGGATGAGAAAGAAAGTAAAGGTCTGAAGAAGAAAATATACCAAGGAAAATTGAGTGTGGTGAGTGCAAGGCTGAGGGAACTTAAAAACAATCTTTGAAGTCAAAAGTAGACTTCAGAACTCCAGCAAAACCCTGAGAAAAGTGGGCCTGAGTCAGAAAACACAAAGCACCTCCAAAAGAGTAGGGCCTAGAAATCTCATAAGTGAGAGGGGAACTTTGAAACCCCTGGCTTAATGAACAAAAAAAGAGCTTTTTAATAATTATAAAATTCAGTTACAAAAGTTTTTTTAAAAATATAAGCAAAATACCAAGTTGCTGATGGCTAAGATTCAACCCAAGAGCAAATAAAACCATTAATTTAGAAAACAATAAACATCCAAGAACAAGAGAAGAGTTCCAACAATTAGAGAATTTACAAAGTCTTAAAATGGAATCCAAGAATAAGGGTTGAAAAACTCAAGCATGATGTAGGGAATGTCTCAACAAGGTACTGGTGTTATGAAGCTACAGCACAAAAAGACGGAAAAGTGATGATAAGGTCTCAAAATTACACAGGCCAGGCCAGTAAGCTGCTATGAAGAAAACAGCAGCTGAGTTTTATAAAAGATCAAGAGAAGAGGTGTAAATGAAAAACAAAGCTAAGGCCTTAAAATAAAAACAGTGTCAAACCTGGAAATGTCACATAACAACCAGGACTTCCCAAAATGAGCCTGGCCCCAAACTCAAAAAGCAGGCTTTCAGGCCTGTACAGTGCTATGTATCAGTCAAAAAAAGAAATAAAAATAATGTCATTGTCCAATACACAAAACCGAAAACAAAGTCAAAAGACACACAGAGAGAATCAAAACAAGAGAAAAGGAAACAGAAAGTTCACAAAGAGACTTGATATTTGGTTGTTTATCCACAATCTTAGATAAGGAAAACATGTCAGGTGGTGACCTTTTAGCACATCATGCTAGTAACATCACATGTATTTACGGGAAGAAACAAAACCCCACAAAACAGAGACTTCCTAAATGGTATTCAGAAGATTTCAGATACATTTTTAAAAATCAAAAATTATAGGAGTAAAATGGAAATTGAAGCTCAATTTGGATTACACAGGTTAAAAATACAAACTGAGCTAAAAAAAAATACAGTAAGAGAAAATGAAAACCGTGCCAAACCTGGAAAGGTCACATAACAACCAGGACTTCATAAAATAAGCGTGGCCTTAAACTTGAAAAGCAGGCTTTCAGGCCTGTACAGTGCTATGTATCCGTCTAAGTATTTTTGGATCTTATGCTTTATTGCTCTTTTTGGTAGCCGCCAAAGTATAATTCGAGATCAAGCACGGGTAAAATGTGTGCCGAAACAAATCTCTCAGTCCAAAAGTTTGTTTTAAAAATATTTAGTGAAAGTTAAAAGCAAATAATCTACAGAAGAATAAAGAAAAAGGTGGTTACACACATAGAATAATGGGCAAAACAAAGGGAAAATGTATCTTCCCTTAACTTAGCTTTTCTTGAGAAACTTTAGTTATTTCTGTACTTAAAAGTTCTTTACTTCTTCTTTACTCAAAGATTCTTAACTTCTTATATACTTAAAGATTCTTAGCTTCTTCTTCTGTATGCTTTAAGTGTATGGCTCTGCACTTAAATTAAGTGCTGTTTTCTTACATCTTCACACACTCAAAAGGTCCATAGGCCCATAGGCATGGGCACAGTTTAAAACCATATGCCCTCTACACCTTACACATGGCAAGGCTGGTCACTAACTGAAGAATAATGTTAAGTCAAAGCAGATAGAAATAGCTAGAATATACCAATTTTACTCAGCTTATGGGGGTTATAGGAAGCTCCCATAGATTATGCATTGTCATCTAGTGATATATTTATTAATCTTATGTAACTATGAAATGGCTCTTACAGGGACAATTAACAACAACAACAACATTTATTTCTATAGCACATTTTCATACAAACAGTAGCTCAAAGTGCTTTACATATTAAAGAATAGAAAAATGAAAGACACAATTATAAAACAAAATAAATCAACATTAATTAACATCGAATAAGAGTAAGGTTCAATGGCCAAGGGGGACAGAAAAAACAAAAAAACTCCAGACGGCTGGAGAAAAAATAAAATCTGTAGGGATTCCAGACCATGAGACCACCCAGTCCCCTCTGGGCATTCTACCTAACATAAATGAAACAGTCCTCTTTGGATTTAGGATTCTCATGGAAGGGCTTGATGATGATGATGGTCATGTAGACTTCTGCCTTTTAATCCGTCCATCATTGTTGGAGCATCATGAAGCTTTGAGTAGGTGGTGGTGGCGCAGGCCGGAAAAAGAAACAGAAAAGAGAGTAGGGGTCAGTACCGATTTTAGAGCCACCATGAATAGTTATTTTGAGGAAATTGAACATATAGAGTATCAGGATTAAGTTAAATTAAGATTAAAATGAAGTTATAAAAAGGCCATGTTTTTAAGTACTTTTTCAACTTTTTTAAGCGGCTGCTTCATTGTGGGGCCTAGTCAGGCAGTAGCCTGCAGTCGTAGTTGGGAGTAAGCTGTATTGAGTGAGCCTCTTCTGGGCTGGCCTGCTCTTCGGTTGCTTTTTGAAGACCTGTGCTTGTGATGCTGAGGCTTATGACACACAGGCCCAAAATGGTGCACTGACTTTTAAAAATTGAAAAATGTCTTTCAAGGGAGAGAGAAACCACAAACATATGGATTTAGGACAGTACAAAACAAGACTTATTTATATTTTGAGAGTTTATTGAAGAAAATTGGGATGATAAAAAAAAAGCAAACCAAAAAATGCAGGTAAAAATAGGCAACCAAAATAACCAGAGCAGTCAGAAATCTAAAAGCAAAAGTCCAAATAATGAGGATGAATTCAAGACAATGCTCACAATGGCTGCACTCACCTCCTCGCCCTCAATATAAAGGCAGTCCTGGTGGTGATGTCATTATGACTCCACCTCTTGAGGATCCACCCACCAAACACAAGGAATGGAGCTGAAATGCAGCAATATGCAAAGTGCATAAGAATTAAAGGATATTTGCATAAATCAATGTTCAGTTCTGTTTACTTGTAAACCACTCTCCAGTGCCCTGAAGTCTCACATTTGCACTCTCCAAGAATGTCCATCAATTCCATACCAGTCAAGCTGTCAAACTGAGGAATATTCCACACAGATTATTTAATTTCTAGACTCTGATCTCATGGACAGAGGGGTGTGACTATAAGTGGGCAGGGTGTCATCTGTTCAACCAATGAAAAATCAGTAAAAAATAACATTGTAGCTTATTTTTGCTGCCCTCACTACATGCCCAAATGCACCAACTCACTCTCTGAATGAGAAAGGAAGCAAAATGAAAGAAGCAGATCAGCACCTTCAGTGACTGTTGGATTATTTGGAATGGCATAAGACACCAGATGGGCATGACAATTTGTCTGTATATGGCACCTTGTAAGTTATGATTGTAGTGGGTAACTCAAGTGCCATCATGCAGGTAGATCGGTCCACTATGCAGTCTCGTATTGCACCTCAGCACTGCCAACTCCCCCTGGACACGGACACCAAAGTGTCTCGCCTAATCAGTGTGGGCATCCTGAAGAGCCTAGCTGTCCGAGAAGTGACAGATTGAGTACTGTATACCTGGTGACACTGGCGGAGGTGAAAAGAAGCTGTTTTTCCAGATATCACATTTAATGAAGGTTATGGGATTGGAAATGTCACCATTTGCCATCACCTCTTATGGTTTCTGAAAGGTTTTTTCACATGATGCTAGGGGAAAAAAAATTAAAAAATGAAATGTGTTGAAGTGAGATTTTCTTGTCATAATTTTTCTTCACGGCTATGAGCAGACTCAAAGAGCACGGCAGGGAGACACTGGGTAGTGCTAATTCTTAACAGGCACTGACATGGTAATCCATAGAGCCCAGGCTGTTAAAAATGGAACCATCCCATAATATTGCTTGTCACTACTCCCTCATGAGGTGTCACCCAAACACTGCCCTCTAAAGGTCTGTAAAGGAACAAGCCTAGTAGATAATGAGCATACATCTCCAATATAACCTGTAAACAGCAGGGGGTTACACTTGATCCATCCCCAAACCCAAAATAAACACAAAAACACAGGGAGAATTTATTAATAAGATTATAAAAACATTAGGTGGCAGAAACTAAAAAAATCAGCTTGTCTGTGCCTACCTGCTGTTAAGTTTGCCGAGAAAAACATCAATAAATACAAACTGAAAGATCATTACTGAGAATCTATCCTATCTGTCATTAAAGCCTACTTACAATCAAAGTTGAAGTCAAATGCTATTGTTGGACTCTTCTTTAAATTTTTGCTGCACTTTTCTAAAATGATTGTGGTCTTCTGAGCGTGTTTTCTGGGGTTTTCAGAGCCAATGAATCAAATTCATCACTTTTGTTTTTTAATTGAAGGCTTTTTAAGAAGTTCATGATTTTTTTTTTTACATTATCATTTGACACAATTTTGTTTGTACAAGTTGCATTGCTACCTTGTGGCTTTTGCATTGTTTGTTACATCATCAGTGCAACTCTTTAAGGGTCGTCCTTCTGAGATTTGATAAAAACGTGAACTCCTTGCCGATCGTTTCTTCGTATTTTCTGGCTTTAAAAGACTTCTTTCTTTCGAAGTTTTAACTACTATTTGGGTTTTGCCCGTATTGTTTTGACAAAAGATAGGATTACCTTCTGATTAATAAACTTTGTGTGACACTATGTTTCCCTGTTCAAAAATCTTTCAGTCTAGCTGAGGAAGAACATCAAAAAGGGGTTCTATTAATACTAAAAAAAAGTAAAACAACAATCACACAAAGATTTCTTTTGAGTTATCCGCAAATTCCGATGGGGGAAAGGTCATCACTGGCAACCTTTTAACCCATTGTGTGACTGATGTCAGAAGCCATGCCCTTGGCAAGCAGGTGTGCGTTCTAATGACAGAATTACTAAAATGGTAATGTGCATGAAAGTCAAAATGACATCAAAATAAGAGGAAACAAAAACACATTATTCTCTGAAAACAACATTTTAGAATGTAATCCATGTCAGAAATGATTTCTGCAACCTAAAAAACCTATAATAGCAAATAATATTCAGAAATACCACTTCAGAAATGCTCAAAAAAGACTAAAGAATACCAATCATAAGACCTGTTGTGACAGAGAGGAATCTTCTTCTTTTGGCTGATCCCATTAGGGTCGCCACAGTGGATCACCTTCTTCCATATCTTCCTGTCCTCATCATCTTGCTCTGTCACACCCACCACCCCCATGTCCTCTCTCACCACATCCATAAACCTTCTCTTAGGCCTTCCTCTTTTCCTCTTCTCTGGCAGCTCTATCCTTAGTACCCTTCCCTTATCTCTGTCTATGTGTAAAATGGCATCTCAATGCCCTCCTACTTATTCCTTCCTTCCTTCCTTCCTGCCTTTTCCAATTTCTCCCATCATGCCCGTGAGAGTCAGCAAATGATTTTTAATGAGACGTAGTCAACATCATGGAAAAACTTCATAACAAAAATTCTGTCCGTGCTTTTGAACAAAATCATACATCAAAAGTTTTCAGCCCTGAAGTTGTTTATCAAAGAATAATAATTTGCACACAAGAAAACAAAGTCATTATCCTTAATCTCAGATAGTGACCTTAGCATGTGGCTCTTTACGCTGTCCTATCAATGACGTCATGTGCTGTAGTCCTCTCTGGGAAATATTACTTGTTAAAATTTGGTCCATTTTTTATTTTTTTGGTATTTTTATGAACATTTTTTAAAATTTGTTTCCTCCCATTGTAAGAGACAGCCTGCTATGAGATGATGATGTGATGATTAGCTTTTGAGCCAAATCATGCAAGAAAAAGGGGCACTCTACAGGAACCCTCAAATACCGTCAATCTGCAATGAATTCTGAATTTTTCTTGTCAATTGCTATAATTGCTAATTACCTACTTTATGATCGGAAAGATCAACATCAGAGAAGTAAATAATTACTGAAATGTTACAGAATAGTTTGGGTTCAGGCAAAGGAGTCCCAAATAAATATCTGTGATGCCAACCAGACAGAAATCAGAAATGGACATGTGGTGACCCAGCAGAAAGGATGTAACAATTGCCTTCTGAGCCTGCTTAGCTTCTCAAACAGTTCAGCTCTCACAAGTGGATCTGCATCAGGGAGCTCCATCATGCAGGGTTGCTTTCCTGAAAAGGAGACGCCACCCCATCCACAGGAGCTCTTGGTTTCATATGGTCCTGACTGGAAGAGGCGGGGCTTTGGAGGTAGCAGGCAGGGTTTCGGGTGCCTTCAGTAGGCATCTTCACAGTAGTGCAGAGGAAAAAAGTACTTTTAATGGTAGCACCCTCTCTTGTCCCAGTAGGGTACTGCATGCCTTACTCGAGCCCAGATGTTGACCCACAGACGTCCATGCAGGAGACCATAAAGGTTTTAACTAATGTTGAATCTACAAAAAATGGAAAAAAGAACATGTGCTTAAGGTCTTTTGTATATTTTGACATCTTTTTTGGCATTTTAATGTTTTATATGGGGCATTGCCATGTTGTGTTTTTATTATCATTACAGGTTGGGAGTGTGTAGAAGTTTGTCTGCTTTGTGCAGCGTTATATAAGATCACCCCCATGCACTCCCTGGTCATCTGAGATTGAATTGAATTTACTTCAGTAAGCAGTACACTTAGCTTTATTTTTGAAAAATTCTCACACATGACAATAAAGAATTGAATTGAATTGAACTTCAACTTTTGGTTTCTGGTTTAGGCTTTGCCGAGATAAGCCCCCTGACTAAAGGATTAAAGTTACAGTATATTTCAGCTCCCACCCAGCCCCACCTCACCTTTGTGGGAATTATTGTGTTTTACATGGTGTTAACTCCCCTGTCACATGTCTTTAGCAGCCCAATTGTGTAAGGTCAGCCTGTCCATCTAATTAACTTTTTCTTTCTTCCTCCACTTACCCCTTTAACTTTTTACTTTTTGCTCTTTCTTTCTCCAACTTTGTCCGTCCTCAACAGCCAGGGAATAAAGCAGGTTCCATGATGTCCCCCGATACACCTCTAGTCCCTTCTTCCTAGTTTGCCTGCTCTCCCATTCCAGCTCTGCCTGTCTGTTCAGTTCTGGGGTCTGCCAGACTTCAGGTCCAACTTCGCCAGTTCCTTCCTTTAAAACGCTGTTTGTTGGGCAAATGGCATCTTGTTTAACTAAAGGATCCCTTCTCATTGAGCATTTCTCAGCACTTCTCTAATAAATATGCAGCTAATCTGTCCACACTCGCTGCTCATGGCCCCAGGGTGCTGCTGTAGGTCTTTGATGATTGACAGCTCGTATTATCGGAGCTCAGCAGGCAATTAGAAACAAACCCGTGCATTGGGCTCTGGGAGATGAAGGCGCCTCACGCGTCCTCCGTGGGACTTGAGCAGTCTTTATTAAGTCACGGCCAGGTGTGGGCCTGTTGTCTTCATTTTCATATGACTGCCACGTTCCAGGGAATGCAGGTGCTGTGATGTTAATTCTTTATTCATTTTCTCTGAGCTTATTTCATTTTTCTGGGAGACTTTTTTATTTTTTTGTGATCGATTTTTATTTATTTAATACAATTTGTAAAATACATTGCCAATCAGAGTAATATACAAAGAAAAACAAAATAATAAAATAATAGTCAGTCAGTCATTATCCAACCTGCTATATTCTAATACCGGGTCTGCTGGAGCCAATCCCAGCCAACACAGGGTGCAAGGCAGGAACAAACCCCCAGGCAGGGTGCCAGCCCACCACAGGGCATACACACGCACACACACACACACACCAAGCACAATTAGGATCGCCTGCATGTCTTTGGACTGTGTGAGGAAACCCACGCAGAAAAAGGGAGAACATGCAAACTCCATGCAGGGAGGACCAGGAAGCGAACCCAGGTCTCCTAAATGCAAGGCAGTTAATTACATTTATATAACCCTTCTCTCATTACTCAAAGTGCTTTACATAGACAGAGGGGAACCAATTCAACCACCAGCAATGTCTATCATCCACTTGGATAATGCGACGGCAAATATTATTGTGCCAGTACGCTCAACACACATTAGCTGTTTAGTGCTGAAAGGGTGAGAGAAATAGAGGGTTAGGGACAGGAGATGATTACGGTCCAGAATGGACATGGTAATGGTGGACAGTTTATCCAGGATACTGAGGTACACCCAATTCTTTCTTAATAACCATAGAGAGTCAGGACCTCAGTTTTATGTCTCATCCAAAGTATGACTCCATTTTAACAGCACCGTGTCCCTGTCACTGCACTGGGGCATTGGGATCCACATTCAGACCACAGAGCAGGTGCCTCCTGCTGGCCTTACTTACACCTGTTCCAGTAGCTTTCCCTAGATGGTCTCCCAAGCACAAGCATGCTTAGCTTCAGGTGGATGACCTGCTGATGAATACCAATATTATATGAAGGATATATCTTATCAAATCCAGCCACCTACCAAACCTGCCAACGTCCAGCTCAGCCATCTTACCCTCAATCTAGACAGTAAGGGACTGTAGAAAGAAAGACAGTAAGTGGATGTGTCAGGGACAAAAAATAAAATTACAAAAAAACAAGCAAGAAACCAACACACCTAAATACATACAAACACCTGCACAACCCTGATTCCAAAACAGTTGGGGCAGTATAGAAAATGTTAATAAAACAAACCAGACTGCGTTCTTACTTCTCTACACCATGTGCAATATTGAAAACACTACAGTAACACTTTACCTTGTGGTTTACCTTGTGAGTTTCATTTTGTTTAAATATTGTTACATGTCAAAACTGATGACTGCTACACAATTCAAAACAGTTGGTCCAGTGTTTATCCCAGTGTGACATCATCATTTTTTTTCCATGACACTCATTAAGCGTTGTGGGCACTGAAGACACAAGTTGGTTAAGTGTAGTAGGTGGAATTTTCATCCATTCTTCCACTATACAGGTCTTCCATTCTCTGGCGCATTTTTTGCTTTGTTTTGCTCTTATAATGTGTCACAACGGTCAAGACTACCAATCTCGTACCCGCACTCTCTATTTGCGCAGCCAAGCATTTATAATCCAGGTAAAATTGCTTTGGTGTTGCCGTGCTGGAAAATTCAGGGATGTCCTTGAAAAAGTCAAGGTCTGGATAGATAGATAGATAGATAGATAGATAGATAGATAGATAGATAGATAGATAGATAGATAGATATGAAAGGCATTATATGATAGATAGATAGATAGATATGAAAGGCATTATATGATAGATAGATAGATGTGAAAGGCACTATATGATAGATAAATAGATAGATAGACATGAAAGGCACAGATAGATAGATAGATAGATAGATAGATAGATAGATAGATAGATAGATAGATAGATAGATACTTTATTAATCCCAAGGGGAAATTCACATACTCCAACAGCAGCATACTGATAAAGAACAATATTAAATTAAAGAGTGATAACAATGCAGGTATAACAGACAATAACTTTATATAATGTTAACTTTTACCCCTCAGCTGGAATTGAAGAGTCTCATAGTGTAGGGTCTCCTCAGTCTGTCAGTGGAGCAGGACGGTGACAGCAGTCTGTCGCTGAAGCTGCTCCTCTGTCTGGAGATGATCCTGTTCAGTGGATGCAGTGGATTCTCCATGATTGACAGGAGCCTGTTTTTGGACCTGACGCTAATAACAGCTTGGACAGCATTACTTGTAATGTTGTGTCATAACACCACAAAACATGATTCCACTATGCTACCATCCATCTCAGATAAGACCAAGTGCAGGGATGTTAGCGGTGCTTCTAAACAGTGTTGATGTGTGGTTCCTGCTTTTGAGAATAAAACCTTAACTTGCATCTCAAATGATGTTGACTGGCAAATGTCTGCCAAAGTATTCCTGAGCCCATGTAATGATATTCATTGCAGACACATGAGGTTCAAGCGATAATGCAAAAAATAAAATGGAGACAGTGGGCAGCCCTGCCTGGAAATTATTACTGCTATACTGTAGGTTTAGAATATGTAGTTTGAAGAATCCTAATAAATTCATGAACAAATCCTGTGCATTTCAAGATTTCTCAAAGGCAGGACCAGGTCAGATGGTCAAAGGCTTTTTCAGCATCTAGCTGTTTGAGCCGATGTTGAAGCATCTCATGTATGCATAAGTATGAAGCAGATTCTCTTCCTGGTAATGTTTTCACTTGCTTAATTTAGTTGTACTCATCTTTTTACATGTATTTATTTGGCCAACACTTTTATCCAAAGCAACTTACAACACTTGAGATACAGTTGGTTATTTTCTTTTGTTTTTCCCAGTTGGAGCTCAGGCTCAGGTAGGTGAAATGACTTGCTGAGGGTCACACAGTGTCAGTGGTAGAATTTGAACCCACAACCTCAGGACATGAAGTCCAAAGTCTTAATTACTGCACCACAGTGCCTGTCTTTTTGTTGATATCACATGGTTCACAATGTTAGCCAATGAATAAGCTGCTACTGGGCTGGACTCCTGACCAATGAATGACGTGAGGAGGCGAGTCATCAGCTGAAATTCTTGTTCATGTCTGAGCACATTATGTTTTAGTTGAAAAATAGTTTTTCCAGAAGTGGTTAAGTAAATAACATTCTGAGCACAAGTGAATGACTTGATGTGTGGATTAAATAATACAAGTAACGTGAAAATTTTTCATATTTTCTGTTATTCAGCATTTGTCACCATAGACACCTGTTATTTCAGAATCTCCATTCTGTATAAAAACACAAATTTAAAAATTTTCTAAGTCTCCTACTACAAACTGCTTGAGTGAAACAACAATTAAAAAAAGAATCATTTTTGAGTGGAGTATTTCTTTAGTTAAAACAAGTAAATATATGGGAACAGGGAACAGAGAGAATCCAAAATTAAGGCCCACACCCACCACTCGGCTGTCCCCAGTGTACCAGTCTAAGTATGGGTGACCCATTAGGTGCGTTAGTGTGTCCACGTACCTGTCAGGTGATGCTCCGACACTTTCATTAACAAATATTTCCAAATAATCAAACTGCTTCCCTTATTGCTTTCATCCGACAGGAGCATCCGCTGCCTCCGGAACATCATTCACTGGAATCTGATTACGGCCTTCATCCTGAGGAATGCCACCTGGTTTGTGGTGCAGATGACCATGAATCCTGAGGTCCACGAGAGCAATGTGGTAAGTCTGAGCAACAAGAAAAGCTCACTGGTCACTACTGCTATGGGTGTTTTTATATACCACGTTTGAGTGACCTTTGTACCAGTGATGTCTTCTTTTTAATATGAGTGTGTGCCTACTTTCATATATCCTTGTTAGAGCACTTATAGAAAGCACTATATAATGAAACCTGTGTGTTTGATGAGAGAACCTAAAGCAAGCTTTTTAAGTAAGGCCCAAAAATTATTTGGGATGGACATCCAGAAGCTGCCTGGGGGCATCTTTGAGTATTTCAGTGGGGTGAGTGGGTGGGAAGGTTGGTGGGTCCTCCTTAGACTCCTTGCATTTTCTTTTTATCTTTATTTTATGTGAAATATTTTTGTGAAAAATGTGTTATGTTTGAGATAAGGTTTTTGTCCCTGACTTATGTGTGTTTTCCTTTTTTTATGCCTTCTTTGTTTTTTTTTAAGTATGATTCATGTGTTTATGGAATTTTTGTCTGTATTGTTCCATTTATTTATTATTTGTTATCTATGAATGACGTATTCTCTGACATTCCTTGTATTTTGTGGGTGGAACCCCCAAAACAAACAGCTTTACTCACCAAGAAAGTCAAAGGTTGAAAACTCTATGTACCTTAGTGCAGTCTTCAGGCGTAAAGTTGTATTAGTGCCAGTCAAGGCCCATGTGGAGCCCTGGGAGATTGGACAGGCATCACCCTCAGTGTTCATAGCAGGCAGTGGGTGTTATTACACTTGTGGGGGGAGGTTCCTCCTTGGTGTCCAGAGCAAACACCCCTTTAGTAATACAAACGGCACCCCTTTGAGTATATACCGCAGACTTTAAAAAGCGTGCACCCCCTTAGTTTATAGAGCTTGCACTTTTGTTTTCATAAACATCACCCAATGGGTGACAGCACCCACTCAGTATTATCAGAGTTAAACAAGAGTGTTTGGAGTGCATGTCCCATCAGTTTTACAAACAGCATCCTGTTGTGCTTATCTGGCAGATTTTAAGGTGCATGCACCCCATGGCGTATGGAGCGCATGTGCTTTTACTTTCATAAACAGCTCTCAGCAGGTAACAACACCCACTCAGAATTCGACAGCCTCAACCCCCTCCACCCGGTGTCCAGAGTGTGTGCCCCTTAACTTTTATAAATGCCACCCCTCAGGTGACAGCACCTTGGCAGCTGCCTATGTCACTGTCTTTTTCAGTGATAACTTTGCAGAAAAACAATCAGTAATCTCACTACCGTGACATACAAAATGGCTGAAAAATATCGGAAACTAAAGCAGAGCGGACCTGGGAAAATACCAACATGTGAAAAAAGTAGGAGGGGAAAACATGTAGATAACAGGAGCAGCCTAACTATAAGATTAACAACAACATTTATTTATAAAGCACATTTTCATACAAAGAACGTAGCTCAAAGTGCTTTACAAGATCTCAAAGGTAAAGTTACAAGAAATCAAAAATAAAGCTAGATAAGAATAATAATGAATATGTAACCAAAAAAGAATAAATCCGTAAGATATTATAAAACAGATATATATCCTTGATGCAAGTGACTGTGGCATTATGTAAATAAGGAGCTGAATATGTATGTCATTTCTAATGGGAGTGCCACTGTTACCAAAGTGCCACCTGAAGCAATCACCTCATCACCTCACCCCACACACCAGAACTCACATGGCATGTCCCACTGTGACAGGCTCAGGGAGTGAAATCTCCTTAGTCTTAAGCAGAGGGGTCCACATGGGGAATGAACTCCAGTCGTAAGGTCTGCAGTCATTATTTTAAATAAAGAAAAATAGCTAGAATTTGAAAATAATTATTTCTAAAAATCAGGAGGTGAAAGATATGAATTAATCTGTTCACCACCAAATTAATTTGTCTGCCCTTTAACTCTTCCCCAGTCTCTCCATTCATGTAAGCCTTCACCCATCCGTTCCCAATGTGGTGATATTTCCTCGACCACCACACTCAGTACTTTCACCTCTTTTAACGTCGCACTGGTCCCCTGCAAGGCTGCTGCTTTTTCTCCCAAATTGCCTCCTGTGAGCTTCTCCCTCGATGTTTCCAATGGCAACATGAGCAACAGGGAGCAGAAGTGGAGACAATGAGAGCTCTTCACTGCTCATCTCCGGTGCTTACTGTTAAAGTGACAATTTTTGACTTTATTAGCGTTGAAGAAAATGATCGTTTTTCAGCATTTATATGAATTTTTGGCTTAATCTTTATTAACTGCAGGGAACAGTCCCTTCCAGAGCCAGAGCTCCCATAATACACTGTTGTTGGCACCCACAATTCAATGATTCTCTTTCATCTTTGGATTTTCATTCTTACGCTTTTGCTGCTTATTGCAAATGACAATTGATTTTATAAGAATGACTTCATAACACTTTGAAACAACTTTTTGTCCCGCACATGCTGACTCACTGGTACCAGAAAACCCCACCAATGATTCAGTATACTTTTTGTCTCGTTTGGAGGTCTGCCCATGCAATAACATTGAGTTTTGTGGGGTTATCCCCTACCTTTTGCCTTCTAGACCCAAAAACACTCATTTTAAGTTTCTGTGGACCATATTAAAATGTAAATCAATAGGTGTCTTCAGCAATAATTTTCAGAAGGTCTTGAAGTTGCGTACGCCACATCAACTGACACCAGGGGTTCACCTCCTTATTCCCATAGTGAGGCTGAGCAATGCTTCAGTCTGTGACACCATGGCAGTCATTTGGTAATCATCTTCCCTCTGTTTTGTTGGATGGATGAGTTTGCTCAGTAAGGCCATCAGGCCTCAGATTTAAAAATAGTTTAATTCCTGATGATGTTCATAACCCAGTTTTCAACATAATTGAAATTGCCTGTTAATGGAAAAATTAGCAAACATGCTTAATTAGTTATTTTACAGAAAAAAGTTTAAGACTTATTAATAAAAAGTCATTGATGATTCCTGTGCTTTGAGGTATATTAGTTTTGGTATTGTAATATGAAATTATTTACTTAGTAATTTGAAATCTCTATTACTCTCTCTATTACTGTATTACTATTTTTGACCCACCATTTTGTTTTAGCACAATAACCACAATTTAAAGCCCTTTCTTTTTACCAGCAGCCATTTGTGCCATCACAAAAAACAATAAGTCGCACATTATGACCTCATTACTATTATATAGTGCCTTTCAAATCAATCAATCAATCTATCTATCTATCTATCTATCTATCTATCTATCTATCTATCATTATATAGTGCCTTCCATATCTATCTATCTATCTATCATTATATAATGCCTTACACATCTATCTATCTATCTATCTATCTATCTATCTATCTATCTATCTATCTATCTATCTATCTATCTATCTGAAACACATCTCGCAGCCACAATACACTTGCACCTGGGAGTGAATGGATCCATATGAATGGGTAGTAATGTGCTTTAATTTTCCTAATAGAGGACATCTTCTTGTTATTCAAGGTAGAGCATATATTACAGGAAGTGACCTCTGAAAAGTATTTAGTAGTTTATGCTGACACAGTAATTTCATTGTCTAACCAATGTGCTGAAGCAATTAAAGAGTCAAACAAAATAATAGATTTTATCATAAAAACTGTTTGGATGTAAAATGAGTTATGCTCAAACTATGTCATGTGCTAGTGAGACCTAATCTGAAGTAGAGTGAACATTTCTGGTCACAACACTACTGTACAATAAAAGACATAGCAGCACTTGAAGCTGTGCATAAGAGCATCCCAGGATTTAAGGACACCACACTGTTACAGACACAGAGTTAAATCTATGTACTCTGATCAGTGAAGACTGTGTGAGGACCTAATATAGGACTTCACATCTTTCAAAGGCATTGATAAAGTAAATCCAGCAAAAGTCTTTTATCTTAAGGTTGAATCACATACTTGAGGACAACAGTAAAAATTAATAAGAAGTGCATTTAGGACTCAAGCCAAGAAGCACTTCTTTATGCAAAAAGTTGTGAGAATCTATTAAAATATGGAGTTGAAGCAGAAACCTTGACAACCTTTAAGAAGGATCTGAATAACATATTGGGCCAGCTTAGTTATTAGCTAAACAAACAAGTGTGATGGATTGAATGGTTTCCTCTAGTGTGTCAGATTTCTGCTGTTCTTATTAAATGCAAGCAAAAAGGAGCCGCCAATAAGCTTTTATTCAGTCATTAAATTCTTTGACATTCTTACGTATCTTTTATGTGACAAAACGTGAAAGCAAGTAAAAAGGTAAATGGATGTGGCAAATACCTGTGCAACCTGGCAATGTTAGCAGTCGTCATAGACATTAGAACATTAGAACAATCTGGATGAGAACAGGCCATTCAGCCCAATGAAGATTGCTAGTCCTGTCCACTTAATTCTTCTAAAAAAACATCAAGTTTAGTTTTAAAAGTTCTTAAAGTCTTACTGCTTACCACACTACTTTGTCACTTATTCCAAGTGTCTGTGGTTCTCTGCGTGAAGAAAAACTTCCTAACGTTAGTGCAAAATTTACTCTTAACAAGTTTCCAACTGTATCCCTGTGTTCTTGATGAACTCATTTTAAAATAACTTCATTCCACTGTAATAATTCCCCTTATAATTTTAAGCACTTCAGTCAGGTCACCTCTTTAGCCCTGGAAACAGCCTGGTTGCTATTCTCTGGACCTTTTCTTGTGCTGTTATGTCCTTTTTGTAGCCTGGAGACCAAAATTGCACCCAGGACTCCAGATGAGGCCTCATCAGTGTGTTATAAATCTTGAGCAGAACCTCCAGTGACTTGTACTCCACACGTCAAGGCGCTATATGACCTGACATTCTGTTAGCCTTCTTAATGACTTCTGTACACCGTCGGGAAGTTGATAGTGTAGAGTCCACTAAAACTTCTAAATCCTTCTCATGAGGTTTACTCTCAATTTTCAGACCTTCCATTGTACAGTATATTCAAACCTAACATTTTTACTTACTATGCATAATACTGTACTTTATATGTACTGACATTAAATTTCATCTTCCACAAATATGCCCAACCCTGTCTGCTGTCCAAGTCCTTCTGTCATGATTTAACAGATTCCAAATTATCTGCCAATCCAGCTATCTGGCATCTTGTAATCTTTTTAGTTAGCCAATAAAAGGTGTGATTTTGCTTGACTTCTCACTTGGTATCATCTTTTAACTTAACCAGCCTGTTCCTTATATTCCTATCTAAACCATTTATATCTATTAAAAATAGCAGCTGACCCAGCACTTTCCCCTACTGGACACCACTCTTAACATCGGCCAATTCTTAATGAGGTTCTTTGCACCATTATCCTTTGCTTCCTGTGTCTGAGCCAATTCTGCACCCATCTACACCCCACACCCTGAACTGCCACTTCTTTTAATTTGATACCCAACCTTTTATGTGGCATCTTATCAAATGCTTTGTGAAAGTCAAGAAAAGTGATGATGGCCGACAAAGCGTTGTGCTTTTAGGAAGTTCAGGTTATATTTACGCTCTGCCTTCTCCTTCTTCCTGGTTCTCCTCTTTGATGATTCAATACTTTCAATTTAAGCTGATGACTTTTTAAAGCTTGTACAGGCCAAGGTGAACACCCCTAGCCCCTCTCTGTCCAGTGTCATTTGAACACGCCATATCAGCACATGTTCACAAAGTGTGCAAGCATGAAGACAACCCATTGTTTGAGAACTTCCCTTTTACACATTACAGAAGATAATCTTTAGCACCTGACCTTTCTTCAAATCTAATTTTGCAAAAGGTCCTCCCTGTGTTTAAAGTAGACTGTTATTACAGCAATCAAAAGGTCGACTATTGAAAACATGCACTTAAAGTTAAATTTTGTCTGTAATCCTTCTTAACACTTTAAATCACAAGAAATACGACATAGTAAAATCACAATACCCTACAGTTTCATTTCTAGGCAGTGGTTTTAGTTTCATTTTGACATCCCAGCTTTTCTGACGCTTGCTTTGCCTTTTTGACTACTGTAATGTTCCAGCCAGGGTTCTTCCTCTGGGTAGGAAGTTTCTTTTTATGTCTTTTTATTCATTTTTGATTCTTTTGTTTATGCTAATATTGTTGATCATTTAGTTTCTATATGCTTATGTACTTTCAAATTATGTGCCATGAGGCAGGGCCACCTGCCCATCACCACCAGGGACTTCCCTCAGCTGTTCTTCTGAAAGGTGGTGGTGAGTTCTTTAGTGTTTATTCTTGCTTTTCTGTAATTTGTTGAATTTTTTTTTTAAATCAAGACTTGTTTACTATCATATTGCCTTTGTTACAGGCAACTCATTTTGCCTTTTGTGCTCTACTGAGCTGAATTTTGTTACAGAGAATTTTTGTTTTAATAAATGTTTGTGTTTATAAAAATTCTACTTCTCTTTCTTTGTTACTTGATGGGGATTTTTGATGGTGTTTCCTCTCTAGTGGGCATTTTTGGAACTGTTTGGGATGTATGTGCTTTTGGACTTATGTGCTTTGGGACTCTTGAGGTGATTGGTTAAGTGATAGCTGTGACTGAAAAAGTAATCAAATGTTGCATGATCATAGTAATGGTCTGAGAAGGCTCAGGAGCAGGAGATCATTCATATACTATGGAGTTTTTTGGTTTTCTTGATTTGCTGTGCTCTGTATTAAGGATTCTGATTTTTGGATTGAGTTTTGTGACTCAACTACTTAGGATTGCCTTTTAGGCAACTGCCTTCCTCGTCCTTGTACTCTGATTTTTTTATTGTAATTTTCAGATTTGTGTTTAAATAAATCTTTGATTTATAAAGGTTTTCTGTTTGCGCTTTTTATACAAGCCAGGGGTTTATGGTTAACCCTCTTCTTGTGGGGCTTTTGATGGGCCTGCTCCAGGTAAGGTCATGATGTTAGTACTAGGGGCATGGTTGAGTTCAGGTGACCCTCTTTTGGGAAGACCAGTTTGGATTCTGTCCTGCTCCCATTTTTGTTTTTAAAAAAGTTTTGCACTCATTTTGTCTCTGAGACTTTACTCAAATCATAGAACATAAAAAAGAAATAAAGACAAAATGAATAATATTTACAAAATAATATTTCAGAGGAAACAAATAAATAAGCAGAAACAGATTTGAGCCTGGGGTGAGACCCTGGCTGAAACATAACCACACATTCTCATTCAGCATTATATTTTAATTAGCTGTACTACCCATCTGAAGTGAGTTGAAATCTCAGTAATCAACATTGATATCAGCATTAACGTTTGCAGTGCACATATGCCTCTGCTATATGCCATTTGCTATTGGATTCATAAAAGAAATGTTAATTCAGAGACATCGCAATCGGACAAACACACAGACCCATATTCTTTTATTAAGGTGCATAATGGGGGAGCCATATATAGCATAATTGGTCTGAATGCTGCCACCTATTGGCCTGAACAACACAGGTGTTTCTGGAAAAAGAAGACAATGAGGGCAAATTTGTGAAAACATTTGGTCACCCATCCCTTTGACCATATGGCTGTACCTAAGGCTCACTATCTATTCTCTTGTAAATGACTTCTAGCTATAATATTTTCATCTTATTGTGATAATTCATCTCAAAAATTGACAGTTTCTCTTAAGCCTGTGGGTTTCCCAGCTGGAAATTAATTCTTTCAGTCATTCCAGCTAGTAATCAAACACACAATAATAGGACTTAATTGTTTAAGTGTGGAGGTCTCCAATCATCGCAGGACCATGCCCCGGAGCGCAGAGCTTTGCTTCTCCTGTCAGGCTCTGTAGAATACTTAACTGTGAACAGAAATCTTTGCAGGCTGATTGTGTTGGCACAACTAGAGTGGAGATGGTGCGTAGTTGACCACTTCCATGTCCTTTTATCTCCAACTCATTTTCAGCCTTCCACTTTCTTCCAAAAAACTGTTGCACCCAAAAAAGCAAACGTGTTGTCCATCCATCCATTACCCAACCCGCTATATCCAAACTACAGGGTCACGGGGGTCTGCTGGAGCTAATCCCAGCCAACACAGGGTGCAAAGCAGGAAACAAAACTCCGGGCAGAGCGCCAGCCCACCGCAGGGCACACACACACCCACACACCAAGCACACAATAGGGACAATTTAGGATCACCAATGCAACTAACCTGCATGTGATTGGACTGTGGGAGGAAACCCACGCAGACATGGGGAGAACATGCAGACTCCACGCAGCGACAACCCGGAAAGCGAACCCAGGTCTCCTTACTGCGAGGCAGCAGCGCTACCACTGCGCCACCCCAAACGTGTTGTAAGACCTTCAAAATGTTACCATAAAGGAGAATAGAATTCAAACTGTCCTACCCAGATAAAATTCACTCCTCTACAACTCAAGTGGCTACTGAACTGGCTGGCTTTTACCTACACTAAGCCAAGTGAGCTTTAGCTTTGAACGTTCAAAAATATAAGTACCAAAATGTGATCAAAAAGCCTTATGAAGCAGGTGATTTCTGTAAACCTCTGGCTTGAAAGAGGTGGGCGACAAAGAATCTTTATTAAAGAGCATTTGTTTTCCAGAAACAGAAAAATATAGCAAAATTCCCAAAAGAGAAGTCATGCCAGGAGTAAATGTGATTGTAGTCCTGCTTCAAGAAGATGATTGCACATGGTCTCTAGGGGACACTTCTCCCGTGACAGTGGCTGTGATGCATTGTGCTATTGTGTTCAGACTGCCAGAGCTCGCCTTTTGATGTGATAGTCTTAATAAACATCTGTACATCCAGGCTGCCTAGAACATCATCTCTGGCTGTGTGTACCCTTCTTTTCTCATCATAATTAACACCAATGCACTGTGGACACCTCCCATCAGACTCAGATTCTGCAGTTCCTGGTTCTACCTACCATACAACTCTGTTCAAAATCCTGTAATTGCATGAGTGGTACATAATGATGTCTTCTAGGCTTAAAGAACAGTATGCACATATAAGAACACAGATAACTGTGAGTGCCATCCTTTTGAACTTCTTTGGCATCTGGCATTATCATTTATTGCCTCAGGCATGATAAGGGCCACAAGATATACATAGTTAGTAATAACCCAATGTCAAAACCGAAAGTCCACCCAGACTGTTAATGGCTTACATGATTCGAAGACCTATAAAAGAAGCCAAAATTCAAGACACTAAGACAACAACAATTAAAGGTTATACAGTAGATCACATACAAATGAAGGGTTTACCTCTAAGGCATTTATGGTCACTCCATTGATGTCTCATGCATCATGTCTCTCAGGGATTTGTGGGAAGTGACTGCGAAGGAAACATCCAACACCTCACTCTGAAATGTCAGCATCCATAATGGCGAATATTTTCCACTTTTTAAAATTGTCATAAAATGAAAAACTAATGTTATATTCAAAATCTTTGACATGCAAAACCATTTACTGTAAGCAGATATATATTTTTCCAATATACATTCAAGTAGATCACTTAAAACTGTATACAACATGTTTGGACTTATTTGTTTTCTTTTTCACAAAAAGTAATTTCACTGTGTTGCACAATGACAGTAAAGTGCTTGAAGTTGAACTTGAACAAGTAAAGCTACCAAAAAATGTTCAAAAATCAGTGATCACAACAACCGGTGATTTTAGATTTTCTTTTTTGCTTTCTCTACTTTATTGTGTGGTCTTTGGCTCCAGTTATTGTTTTAATAGCAGTGTGGTGGTTATTATTCGCTCTCTAACAGTTAGTTGGTTGAGGTGGGCACTGCAACAATAGCTAAACTTCTCCTGGCTGAAGCCTACTTTATATTAATGTGTTGAATGTGAATGTGTACGATGTCTGATTTTGTATTTGTAAAAATATTCTCCATGATTTTGTATCTTTCTTTAAGATCTGGTGCCGACTGGTAACTGCAGCCTATAATTACTTCCATGTGACCAATTTCTTCTGGATGTTTGGAGAAGGCTGCTACCTGCACACTGCCATTGTCCTCACATACTCTACTGACAAGCTGCGGAAGTGGATGTTTATATGCATCGGTTGGTGTAAGTAACCCCTTTGGCTTGGTTCACCCACAATTACTGCTAACTAGGATTTAGTGATGGGCAATTTGTGAAAGATTTGCGCTTTTTAATTCATCTTTTTAGTGAGCCATAAAAATCGATTTGCAGGCACAAGTGAATCGATGCAGTGGAGTGCAACATGAATGCTATGGCGCTTGTGTGATGTTCTCGGTACTCAAATGTGGCAATTGGTGCCACGGCCCACCTGCCAAGTTGTTTGCCTGCCTATGGTAAAGTCATCCCTGATGGAGGATCGCAGGAATCATGGGAAAGAGGGGTCCTTTCATCGGATTGGCTGGCCCAGCACTGTTTCAGCCGTGGAATGGCCAAATGGGGGAGGCAGCTTGATGGATGAGGTCTCCAGGACTCTAAAAATATCAAATCTTACTATGTGATATCATCTACTGTTAAATTCTGCTCCGTACTTCTAAAATTTTTATTTTTATGCTGTACTGAGGATTTCTTCTGTTCTGTGTATTGTATTGTATTGTATTGCCCCCCTTCTTCTGACACCCACTGCACACCCAACCTACCTGGAAAGGAGTCTCTCTTTGAACTGCCTTTCCCAAGGTGTCTTCCATTTTACCCTAAGAGGTTTTTTGGGGAGTTTTTCCTTGTCTTCTCAGAGTCAAGGCTGGGGGGCTGTCAAGAGGCAGGGCCTGTTAAAGCCCATTGCGGCACTTCCTGTGTGATTTTGGGCTATACAAAAATAAACTGTATTGTATTGTATGTCAGCAGCGACTCACTCACTGATGAATCATCATACAAGTATTATATGGTAACAACGCATTGACACTGAGTATTTTTATATTAAAATGTAAAGTTGTTTGTACAATTTGTTATTAGCATGGTTTGAAGTAGAGTATATAAGCATAATATTAAACCAATATGTTTATGTCCCTTTGTATATTCATCAAATTAAATTACAGTCACACAAAACTAAACCTTGGAAACTGACTGAAACCCATGACTCTCCGATATCTGCAAAAATGCAAAGCAATTCCCAAAATGAAAGTGTTATCAGTTGGAAGATTTGTCCAGTATGGGGAGATTAAATGTACAGTATTGTACTTAGAAATCACAAACATAACAAAAAGGGGTGAGAGTAAATCCTCCAAAAAGAACCACAAAGCTGGCCAGGACCTTCGCTAACCTTTCTAGAAGAGGCTCACCCGAAGTCAGCCAGCCAGCCAGCTACTACTTGCAGGAAGTGGACTACATAGGCCTAAAAATGTGAAGTGCAAAATGAATAAAAATGCCCATTTAGAGAAGGGAATCTGTTAACATCTGGCTTGAACAGACAAGTCCAAAACAAGAATCTTTGCAAATAAAAAAATTATCACAATTAGGTAAAGAATAGAATTAGGAAAAAAGGGAAAAGAAGAGTATGCCTGAAAAGGTAACAAGTCTAGATTCACAAACAAGTATACGAATCAAAGGAACAGAGAAACAAATCCACAAAACAAGAGAAACAAGAGGAAAAAAATAATAATACAGAATTCCAAAAAGAAACTCAATGATCATCTGCTGTAATTCCTTCATTTACTCTTTTTAAATGCAGAGGGTGATCCCAGAAGAGGTGGTGTCATAGTAGCATTGCCTCTTGGAGGGGTTGCACCTACTAAACATAAGGAATATCAGAACATTTAACAAGACAGTACAAAATATTAAATAATAATAAACACTTGATAGGAATTACACAGTAACATGGAAAATAATTAATACAACAATTAAACGGCATACTGTACATACAAAAGTCCAGGCCGTAGCATAACAACTCATTTTCTTATTTTAATCCTGTTTAATGTATAATTTAACATTCAAAATAGCACCATATATATTTTTCGGTTGTATGTCTGAGATGTATCTGGTTGAGGCCAAATCCAATCCACCCGATCCTGGATTGTACTTAGCGGCTTTGAGAACATCAAGTTATTAAATTACGATTAGCAAAAAGTGCACTGGTCTTCTTATTGGTATTGTGCCTTAGAAGAATAACTGGCATTTTTTCATGATAAGTGGTATCGTATAAAGTAAACTAATGGCCCCCTTGTACATATTGTTATGGACAGCACCTAGTGTGAAGGTTACTATTTATGGATGTCTACATGGGAGCTGAGGCCCATCCAGGCAGCAGAAGGTGCAAGGCAGGAACCAACATAGATGGAACACCATTCAGTTGAAGATTCCACATTTTTAAAATGTTGTCTCATGAAAGGTGTTATATACCATCAAAAATTCAGTTTATGATAATGTAACTGCTTGTGCTCAGTGTTAAATAGTTTTCAAACCATTTTGAATGGCATCATTTAAAATACAATTGAGTGGCTGACACAGTAGCCCAGCATTTAGCCCTTTTATCTCACAGCTCCAGGACCCTGAGTTCAATTCCTACTCCCCCCACCCTACATTTTAAAGATCTTCTACTGCATTGAGTGAATTTGCCCTGTGATGACATGACAACCCATCCAAAGTTGGATGCTGCCTTGTTCCTAATGCTGTCGGGATGAGCTTCAGCTCCTCTCATGTCGAAAATAGGTGTCAAGCTTTGTAAAGGGCTCTTGTAGTAGTGCTCAACGTGACAGGCACTGTAAAATAAGCATTAACTGTGCGGGGAAATGCCAGCATTAAATTTTTCACCTTAGCCATGAAAGTTGAACTCATGTCACTAGAGCAGCACTAACCACAGTGCCACCCCCACGCGCTGTCTTTCTCCTCATCGTGAAGAGCCATCATGACATCTGAATTGAGCTCCTCTACTCAACGCTACCTCTAATTTTCCAGTCCTGCCCTGCTACTGTTGAGTTAACTGTGGACACCCAGGCGCACCGCCTTTCCTTTTCTGCTCCATTTAATCAGACTCTAATTACTTAGTGCAGTCTTCCTTGTCTCGCCCTCGGCTGCCATTCAACATTCACTTTATTATCCTCATTGCTGTGCAGGCTGTTTAAAGCCTATTGTTGTTTCCAAATGGTTTGTGTGAAAGGCTTTGTTATGATGCATCATGGTGAAAGGTGCTATACAAAGTGAAGCCCATCAGGATTCCAAATGATGGCTTAAGTCACAGAGGCGTTCCCAAGTGTGTTGGCACTGTCTAGAGCCCAAATGCAGAATGCAAAGAGGCACGCCTACAATCCTGCATTTTACCAATGGCCTCTATGGACAGTAGAGAGTAAGCTCGTCCTTGTCTATTTGGAGAAGTAAAGGCTCAGACTGTTTTTAATTGTTACAGATTCTTCATTTTATTTTGCTTATTCCAATCTAGAATGATTAGGGGCAGGTGTGTCAGACACAAAACAGACAGGAATCCACCATGGAGACACAGGCCATGTTGGGCGCACACATCAGTCGGTGTAAGCAGCACATTTGTCGAATATGACAGGAAAGGCAGAAGACCTGTAGGAAAAACTCACACACACACTTGATATAAATCTGTACACTTCTATGCAAAAGCCTCTGGCAAAAATGCTGTACAGTGGGAATACTTTCAAAAATAATGGATATTAATCAGTAAACTTCCTAAAAACTGCAGTAAACGGAACAAAAAAACATCAATGTGCTCAATGTGACCACCCTTTACCGATTAGTCCTCCATCATGCATTTTCTGGAGGTTTCTGCTTGTCTCTTGTTCTGTTACTGCAGATTTTGCTGTTTGATTTCTATTCCCAGATTGGCCAAATGATCAGCCCATTCAGTGCTCTGTGGTCAGCCATAATAGGATTCTCTGTTCCATTTTTTATAATTTTGGCCATGTATTTGTGGTCATGAAGTTGAGGCCAATCAGACACTTGGATAAGAACCTGTCTGGACTCCTCAGCGCTGAGCGACACATCAGGTTTGATCGAATCTACAGGGAACCTCCTGCGTGCTTGACTGTTGCCTGCAGACATGCATCCATGTTGACATATTTCAGCTAGGGTTCCTTCTCTGGCTGGGCTTCAAAGGCTTGTTTTGTGTCTTTGTTGAACATTTTTGATTTATTTGTAAGTGTTGCTGTTTATTTTGTTTATGATTTACAATATTCTTTACATTTTTTTAACCTTTTATTGAATTTTAAAAAATCAAATAACATTTCATACAAGCAAGTCAATTTTTACAAAACTAGGATCAAGTCAAGTCAACCCCCACCCATGAGAAAGAGAGCTAGGCCAACATAGTGAAACTTTAATAGTAGAAAAAATAAGTAGTAAATAAATAGAATAAAAAGGGGAAGAGAATCCTCTTCCTCAATTTAAATGCTTTTTCTAAAATGTTATTAATTAGATCCTTCCATGTTTTATAAAAGTTTTGTACAGATCCTCTAAGTGAGTATTTCATTTTTTCCAATTTCAAATAGTAAATAACATCAGTTACCCACTGGCTGAAAAGAGGTTAGAGTTAGGATTCTTCCAGTTGAGCAAGATAAGTCTTCGTGCCAATAGTGAACTAAAGGAAATTCCAGTTTGTTTGTCCTTCTCCACTTTAAGCCCCTCTGTGAGCCCACCAAACACAGCTGTTCATGGGTTAGGAGGGATTGTGACCCCAAGGCTGTCTGAGAAGCATTTAAAGATTTTAGTCCAGAATGATCTTAATTTGGAGCAGGCTCACAAACATATGACCCAATGAGGCTGGAACTTGATTGTAAAAACATCCTGGAAACATCCATCCATCCATTATCCAACCCGCTATATCCGAACTACAGTGTCACGGGGTCTACTGGAGCCAATCCCAGCCAATACAGGGCGCAAGGCAGGAAACGAGCCCCGGGCAGGGAGCCAGCCCATCGCAGCCCTGGAAACATTTTGAATAATTTTAAATGAGAGAGGTGCGTCCAATAGATGATTTTAAGTTGAATAATTGAATGCTTTGCACATATGGAGCTCAAATGAATTCTGTGCGTGACTGCCTTCCACTCCTTTTCTCAGATGCTGAGTGAGAGATCCTTTTCCCACTGTACTCTGGGATCTTTGAAAGGGAGGCACTTTAAAATGTTTTTATATGTTACAGAAATGCTTTCTGAGTCCTCAAGACTGATCAATATTTTTTTCAGAGTAGACGTAGGTGGGAGGTGAGGATAATTGGGCAAGTTTTGTTTAACAAAGTTTCTAATTTGGAGGTAGTGAAAGAAATGTGTTTCTGGAAGGTTAAATTTGGAGTGTAATTGTTCATAGGATGCAAAGATGTTGTCTATATAAAGATCTCTAAGTGATTTAATCCCAAATGTTTTTCAGACATTAAAAGCTGCGTATGTTTGAGAGGGTGGAATAAAGAAGGTTATCGTGCAGAGGTGCCTTAAAGTACTTCCTATATTGGTTCCATATTCTGAGTGAGTGAAGCACAATTGGGTTGTTAGTATATTGGCGATATCTTGTATTTAGTGAGGTACAAAGCAAGGAATATAAAGAAGTGCTTCAGGATTTTATTTCTGTTGCGGACCAGGCCTGTGTATGTTCATTCATTTGTGTCCAGGTTTTTACAGCTTGTATATTTGCCACCCAGTAATAAAACTGAAAGTTATTGTATACATTTTATCTATCTGTATTTAAGCCTGTGTTATGTCTCATATCAGAGGCCCAGTCGAGAAGAAGCTGAAATTAGGCATTTTTCCCACAGCAGGAACTTTGTTTTCAGGAACCATTGAGCTCCTTCGCGGTGTAGGCCTTGTGCTCCCTGGCTATTTTCATGTGTTGCATTACCACTCTAGGAGTTCACAAGGGAGCACTGCACCTTATTGCCTCAAAGTGATCACGACTCAGTCTGGAAGATTATTGCCTTGTGTGGCTAATCAGGGAGCCCATCATGAAAAGTGATGCAGTGCAAATTGTGGTGACTCTCCAAAGCCCAAACTACTAAAAGATTTGTTAAATGGCACCAGTGCTTGTTGTCAACCAGTCAGCACAGTTCATCGCCTGATCCCCACCCACGATAGCTCCTGGCTGAATGAAAAGTACAGGTAGTCCCAAAGTTCCGGACATCCGACCTACGACTTACGAATGGGGCCACAGCTGTGACGCATGCGCCTCAGTAACTGCCGCCCCGTCATCTTCAGCCTGGGGACGCTGCAAGCAGTGGCTGGACGGAGGCTGGAGGGGGGCAATTTCGCTGTTCACGCAGTGTAGTGTCCCTCGGGCGGCTCCTGACGGCAAGCGGTGACCCGTGGTCCATAGTCACCAGGGCCACAGCTATCGCTCGTGTGCAGGGCTAAGGCTTGATGGGGCGATTCACTGCCTGCCCACCACGCCACTGCAGCTACTGCTCCTGACTGGATGTAGGCTGGATGGAGCAGAGAGGGGAGCCTCACTGCCCGCCCACCACACATGGCTGCCCCGTTCGTTCTTAGTGGGTGGCTGGTGATGCTGCAAGCGGTGACCCAGTTGTGGCTGAACGGGGGCAGCATTGTAGTGTGCCTCAGGTGGCTGCCTATTGTAGTGGGGTGGTGGTGGGTGATGCAAAGCCCCTTTAGTTTAGTAAAGGAACCAGAGAAAGGCAAGCAAATATCTAGGGTTCCAGCTTGAATACCTCCTGTCATTGAAAATGACATTCTGAAAGTCATGACATGCTTTACTGAGTACTGCAGTCTAATGGATGCCCTCTTCCAGGCTTACAGTGATTTCTTCTTAATATTTGATGGAAGAACCAGAGACAGCATCTTAAAACTCAGCACAGCTATTCTTGCATTGTTTCGTCATCATGTTAATGAGTGTAGTTTCCCCAGTTATTTCCACTTTTGCACACTGTGTGTCTTCTTCATGATCCACTGAAGCCCCTCATGTCTGCTTCAGGGTTCCTCCCCTGGCGTAGCTTCGAATTCATGTTTTACCTCCCATTTGTTCATTTTTGTTTCTTTGATATATGTTGTTTATGTGCATCATTCTTAATTTTTGGTTTTGTCTATGTGTATAAGCTGCCTTTGTTACATTCCATGTGTTTTGTGGGTGGTTCCCCCAAGAAGCAGGGCCACCTACCCTTTACCACCAGGAATTGCCCTCTGTCCTATAAATTTGGAGGGTCTTCCATGATTCCTGATAGTTCATTGTGAATGTGCTCCGGAGTTGGTGAGTTAATTGTGTTTTTGCTGTGCTTGTGCCTTTGGTGTACTTTTGGACTTTTGATCGTCATGCTCGGTGTTGGACCATGTTATGTTTCTGGATTACTGTATTGGGACTTTGTTTGCATTATTGGATTGTCTTAATGTTTTGGGCAATTCCTGTGCTTCTTTTGCTGCATGGAGCGTCATTATATTTGAAGAGCATTTTGTGGGAATAAACATTTTGTTTTGTAAAAATTTGGTACATGCCATTATTACTAGCTGGGATTTGATGGTGATATCCCACTTTAGTGGATATATTTTGAAAGTCCTTTTGGAACTTTGAGACTTTTCAGACTCCAGATCTATTTAATCTTGGCTCAGAGTGTCTCTGTCTGCACCTTTAACCTTCTCGGATTTGTACGGTGAAGCACAATTGTGCATCCAGCCCCCAGCCATTTTCGAAGTAAACTTCCAACTACTAGATTTATTTATTTATTTATTTATTTATTTATGCAGATGCCTTATTTTATTGCTGTTTCTGTTTGCCAGGCTGTCTGCTGTCATTATTCTAATTGGATGATTTTACTGTTGAAGGTCACAGCACTTAATGTCCATGTTTCAGCAAATACTATTAATTATTTTAATAATGGTGAATGGATTGAAACAGTAAAGCATAATGGATACAATCTGGTAGATGATTTTTAAAAGGTAAACAAAATTGAGAAGTATCAATTTTTCATCGTCCTTTTATTCAGGTCTGAGGTCAGCTTTATTTTTTGGACCCGTTGCTATCACCCATTTATTTCACAATTTTTTTCCTGCCTTGTACCCGATGCTGCTCCAGACCTTGCTGGCTGAAACAGAGGATAGTTGTTTCTAAAAATGGCAGGGCAGTGTGGACCATGAAAGTCTGAAACTGTTCATTATAGAGCTCATCAGGTCAGGCCTGCCTGTGTCACCTAAATTCCAAAAGCTAAGACTTTCATTTTATGAGTAATTGAATAGAAAAGTGTGGACCCCAGGATGGTGTGGTTGTTAGTGCTGTTACCTTACTGGTCCATTGTGCTGGGTTCAAATTCTTCATGGGTTTTTCTTCATGTTGTGAATTTGTGTCATGAACTTGAGGTTCCTTAGCAAACAGAGTCTCAAAATGCCCATATTGGGGTTTGGGGGGCATCAAACCCCAGCTTGTCATGAAAGGCGATGCATAGAATCTTTATAAAGAAGATAATTGTTTTCACAAAAAATGCTCTTTGTAATTAAAAGCTCCACAGAGCAAAAACAAACCATGTCAGGAGTTTCCAGAAATAGTCAGTTCCATACCAAACAATGTGTCAATCCACAAATCCAGATGAAGTGTGAAAAACAGAGCAAATGGTCAAAATCCACAACAATAAATCACTAGCAAAGCAAAAGATACTAGAGCTCACCAACACCAAAGGCGTATTCAGTGAACCACAAAGGACTGTGGGTTTTCATCAGCCTTTATAGGACAGGAGGGTCTCTAAGCTTCAGCACTTATTACAGGTTTAGCCACCACCTCCAATCCCCATCACTTTAAAGTGAATTGAACAGTGGGTCAGGGGTCCCCCGTGGAGTTTTTGCATGTTTTCACTCCTTATAGATTTTGTGCACTCGACAAGGCTGGTGGAGGGCTGTTCTCCTTTGACTGTTCTCACTGTTGGCAAGCAGTGTCAGAATACTAAAATGGAAAGGAACAAAAGAGTGCTGGGTTTGGAGACATTGGGGGCAAGAAGCATAAGCGCATTGGACAGGTAGAAGAATGAGCTGGACGCCTGAGATCACTGCCAAAAGCCCGGAAGCAAACCCCCCAACACAAATGACACCACCGGAGTAAAAACAGTCTCTTGATAGTAATGGGCATGTGCCCCGCTTTTTAGGGGTCCACCCACAAAATGCACAGCACATAAAAAAAACAAACAGGAGCTCATTAATCAACAATTGTAACATAAACATTACAATCAAGAATGAACCAGATTAACATAAAAGACCCCCAGCCATGAAACATAGCAGCTTGCTGCTGTTTGGTTGACCCTGTGCTGATGTGTCCCCCATTCACGGCTACACCCCAACTTGCTCCAGATGCTCACACAATCCTGAACTGGATAAAAATGATTTAAGAAATGAAATGAAATTTCTAACAATCAGACAATGGAAAAGCATTAATCAATCAGCTGTTCTGACATTTGTCATTTCAAGTCAACGCCATGCAAATGTAATAAAATAACAAATACTGCAGATAAACACACATACACATGGAGCCCTGGAGAGGACATGGTAAGAAAAAATAAAAAATTGTGAGAATAATTAACTATTATGTGCAAATTTTAATTAAACCATTCCCACAAATTAGCTAATGCCTAATGAAAAGAGACAATATGATAAGGCTACTTTTTTGATTTGGGAAAGAGTTATGACCGCATTGATCTTGCCTTACAGCGCCAGCTATAAAAGATTCTCAGGGCTAATGGGCTATGCCGATGACGCTATATCAACGTCAAAGAATTTAGTCACTTTATTGCTGATCATTTGCAAGGTGCAGGAAGACTTGCATGGCTGTCATTGAATGTACACAAAGTGTGCACAAATTACATAAATCATGGGAACATTTTCAATAAAATGTTTGCACAAATTAACTAAAACATGAGAAAGTTTTAATCAAAATGTGCAAATGAATTACATAAATCCAGGGAATGTCCTAATTAAAACATGTGCACGAATAGTAAATCATTCACATCATTTATTATTTTTTTCTACCAAGGTTCTCTCCAGGGTTTCTGTACAAACAGACAAATTTACTAAGAAATTAATATTTGATCAATCAGTTAAATGAAGTGTGAAAGGCTTGGATATTAGGGAATGTAAGAGAGAACATGCGGGAACAGCCTGCGGAGGGAGCATCATGATGACGCGGTGTATAGCGCCTTGACTGTTGGAGCGTGTATTCCTACCCCCTTCCCTATCCCAATTCTAGTTCCTGCCCCTGTCTGGCCAGTTTGCCTGTTAACTTTAAATGAGTTTTGCTGTCATTGTGCAAACTGGCAACAGGTCTGGCATTTGCATTATTTGCTTTTCTCTGCATGCAGACTACAATTGCTTTAGCAATAAACAGAAACGTAGATAAAGAGTTAAGGGGTGAGATGGCATTACACAAGGCACACCCCTATGCTACACCACTATGCCATTTGTACATTGTTATCTCCAGATTTGTCACCCTGGGGCAATTCCACCTCTCCTGAGTCAGGAGCCGCTGATAGGAAAAGGTGAATCTCTTTCTGTGGGTCCACACTGACACCGGGTTGGCATTTTCCCAAGAATGGCAGAGGCACTCAGTTTGTGTTTTGGACGTGATGTCTCCATCTGACTTATTTACCCTTCCACCGTTTCCTTTTTTTTTCTCCCCTCTAGGCATTCCCTTCCCAATAATTGTGGCATGGGCGATTGGAAAGCTTTACTACGACAATGAAAAGTAAGATTTCATTTGGCTGACTGAATTTTCTGATAACTTTAATTGCAGTGGCTTCTTTTATTATTAACCTTTATACTGCTTGTAATTGTTTCGGGGGTCACTAACTCATTTCACTCCTCCAGTAACTTACCCTAAGAAGGGGGGATAGGTTTAAAGAAGGCGGGGAGGGGTCTGAAATATGAGGTTACACCGCAACAGTACCCCTAGGTACAGGTACTGTACCCCTGGTCCCCTAGGAGGGTCAGGTGCCAACTGCTTAAAAGAAAACTGCTTGCTTCTCCAGGAGTCCAGATGTTCCTCAAATGAATGACTGAAAGCTTTTTATTGGATTCTTTCACCTGTTATTGATTTGACTTCTTGTCTTACCTACAGTAAGCTAGATGCTGTGCTGTTGTCTATACCTGCCTTTTTACTTTTGTATCCACAATCTTCAGGTGCTGGTTTGGCAAGCGTGCAGGAGTTTACACCGACTACATCTACCAGGGACCAATGATTCTTGTTCTGCTGGTGAGCATAACCTGTTAGGATTCTGCCTGGTACCTAAACTCTAAAAAGGGTGACAGGCCTCAGAAGCTAAAGCCAAGCCTGCACTACACCACATTTCTGAATAAAAACTGTTTTGTTTTGGTACTCCTCTCTACTTCAGTCAAGTGTAGCTCCAAACTCAAGGTGCACGTTTACAGCCTCCACAGACCCACTAGGGGGACAAATGCTTTAAAATCAAAAAATATATTTGAAGGGAGAAGAAAACCATAAACCCTCTGACCTATGAAAATAAAATTCAAAACTAAAAGTTTAAGGATTTCCAAAACAAATATGAAAAAGAATATAAACATAAGTAAATTAAGAATGTAACCAAAGGGAACACCTAATAGTAGGGATGGACAGAACTGAGTATTACAAAGGCTAGATGTCAAAACCCAGACAATCAAATAACAGAAACACAATATACAAAATCAGAGCAGGAGACTCTCAGTGCTGAAGCATTGTACGGGTGGGTGGCTGCTTTTTAAGTAGCTCTGGGGATGGAGTCTTAACTGCAGTGTCAGGTGGTCCCTGGCTATAACAAACTACAGCTTTAGAAGAAATAGGGAAACCCAGGTGGAATATATTCAATGAATCTAGAAGAACAAGTGCCTTGGCATGGAACTGAGTATGTTTGTGGTCTTGGGCTTTGGATCAGCTGCTTTGCCCAGCATGACAATCTCAAGAAAGCTGTCAAACTTGTCATCCACCCACCAATACCCCTAAGCTGAAAGTTGCTGTTGTTTCAATTGCTTTTCCAGATCAACTTCATTTTTCTCTTCAACATTGTGAGGATCCTAATGACGAAGCTCAGGGCCTCGACGACATCAGAGACAATCCAATACAGGTAAGAAGGGTCTCCACTTCCAGTGTCACTTGATCATGGAGGTTACTGTCAAACGCGCACTGTGATTTCATGTAATGGTGATGCGATGGGTTGGTGCCGTATTAATAATACTGGGTCTGCCATTTTTCTATCTTGTTAGTTTTTATGGAAGATTATTTGTGCTAAAATAAAATGCATTCCAGGGACTTAACTACCTTGTAATGCAATGCATATGCACGTGGTGCATCCAATTTTGGCTCGCTTTAATCCTGTCATAATTAAAAACACATCAACCAAATGATGGATTGCTTTTCACTACAGCACACAGTTTTCTTGTAAGTTTAAAATACTATACAAAAGCATTCTGAATTTTAATAGATATCCATAGATATCATGTCATAATCTAAAGCAGAGCAAACATGTGGCATTTTGCTTATTGTCTGTTCTGAGAGTATTGCATTTCAATCCGAGACCACACGTTAGTCAAGCCAAAGTTAAATCTGATCAAACAACCAACCAATGTCAAAATTTGTGGCATAGGGCTTCAGCAGTTGGGATAAGAGGAATACCATTTTTTGGGGTTTTCTACCAGCACTTAAGATGGTAAACAGGGATTTGATAAAGCATGGAATCTGCTGTGTCATTGAACAAGTGAAAGCTGGTAATGTAAATTACAATTTCATTCTCTGCTGCGTTGACTGACTGGCTGCTGACAAAGGCTAGTGCAGTAGAACCAGCAACAGGAGAAGAATTTCCAACTGCAACATTAACATCCTTAGAACACATTCATGTGCTAATAAAGAGCTGCAGCATACAATTATGTAGATCATCCATAGTGTCCATACTGTTCCACTAAATATGGTTTTAAATTCCTGCAAATGGGGATGAAATTACCGGTTATTGCTTAATTTCTTGACGTATCAGAGAGGACAATCAGAAGAAGAATGGAACAATATAAGGCAAGCATAACACATTATTTAGACAACTTAACATAAGAGTAAACTTTTTTAGTGAGACCTAAAATATGCTTCTTATCATTACGGTTAAACGCACACTCCACACAGAAAGGTTTACAAGTAGAACATCTCTTACCCCAATTGTTGATGCCCCTTGCCCCACCTTTTGATGCTGATTGGTCATTTGGTGACATTCAGTTTTGGAATGATTAATGTGTGGTCTTGAATCGAAATGCAGAACACTCAAAGCAGCCGCTAAGCAAAATGCAACACTTTTGCTTTGCTTTTAGTTATGACACACAATCTGTAGACATTAATTAAAATGCAATAAGCTTTTGTATTTATGACACATGCAAAAATTATAAATTGTACAACTGCACCACGTGCATATGCATTGTATTGCAAAGGTATTAATACGGTGGAGTGCATGTCATTTTGGCACTAGTAACCTTCCTTAAGTTCAGACTACTGTCATTTTAAGACACTACAATGAGCCTTTCTTTCAGTGGAGATCATTTATTGCAAGACATTATCAGAAGTAAAATAGGTAGAGGTGGTCTCCTTGCTGCCTGCCACAGGCATCGTGACTCATTTTATTTCAAGACCTTTCTTTTCTGACTCTCCAGGCGATGATGAGAAACTTCCTGGAAGGCATCCCAGTAGAGTTTCTAATATTAGCAATTAAGCCTTATCTCTAAAGACAATTTTAGCTTTTGATAAGTAAAATCAGAAATTAAAGGCTGCTGTCAGTCCATCTGCAAGGAAGCATAAAGATGTGCCGGCTTCATACCTGAGAGGTCAGGAGGAATCACAGGGAAACTGAGATGAAAAGGGTAGCAAAGGAATGTAGGAGGCAGAAGCAGGACAAGAACAGCATTTAGGAGGGTGAGGTCCCACCTAGTAGGCCATTTGTGTAGAACATTAGAACTATCTTGATCAATTTGTCTTCAATATGAAGACAGTGGGTGTAAGTCATAACATAACAAAAACACCAAACCAGGATCTCACTAATCTCCCCCGAATTAGGCCTCACCCCAGGTAACCAGTCCCCAAACAGACATTTGTATGCCCAAAATGGTGCTTAGACTTTATGCAGGGTGACACAGAAAAACTGGAATTTTTGAAAAACCCAATAAAAATAGAAGAAATCCAACAAAAAAAAATTATTGACAGCAATTAAGCCGCTACAACTTGCCTTTTAAGAGACAGTAATCCAAATTATCAATGTCTGAAAATTACGTCCTGTAGATGGCGTCCTCCTGCATTCTTCCAATCTGCTGTTGAGGTTCCCCATTGATCGCTGCAACATCTCAGCTGGGATACCACGAATTTCGTCTTGAATTCTTTGTTTCAATTCATTCAGTGTCCTTGGCCGAGTCGTGTAGACCCGACTCTTAAGGTAGCCCCACAAGAAAAATCACAAACGGACAAATCCGGTGATCTTGAGGGCCAGGGAATGTCACTGAATCTTGAGATGACACGGTTACCAAACAATTCTCGCACAGCTGCCATTGATTGCCTTGCAGTGTGCGATGTCTCACCATCCTGTTGAAACCAGGTTTCGTGAAGTTGTGGAAAATTGTTCAATGCAGGTGCAACAAAAGATTGCAACATCTCAACATTTCAAAAGTTCCCATTTTTCTGTGTCACCCTGTACATTTAAAGTACTTCTCAAAGGGAAAAGGAAAGTTCCTTAATGTAGTATTTACATGTTTCTGGATGTTTATAAGTTAGTTGGAGGTTTAAAACATATACAGTATAATTAAATTATGTTATTTCTGTGGCATTTTGAGTTAAAAAGTAAATTGGGAAAGTCTTTATTTTTCATTTCATGACCCCTCTTTTGGATCATGTGACGCATCATTTTTTTCCGGTGATGTCATGGATCTTGATTTTCACATTTTTTCAGTTTTTCTTCATTGGATGCAAAAGATCTCATTCTGTTTAGTGCTAATCATCCTTATTTTAATTAGGCCCTGGTGTTGGGTTTATCTCTCTGGTTTCTGCTGTGATAATAGAGCCTCAAATGGCTGTGATGTCTCTAAAATAGGACCTTCACTGCTTAGCCCAAATAAGCTTAAACTAATGCAACTGTTCCTCACTGCTAAGTGTTTGCCTCCAGCCTTGCAGGCCCCAGATAAAGGAGTGCTGACAAAATAACAAGTATAGTCGCAAAATAAAGAAAAAGGCCCTGGATGACTGTAAACCCCTGGCTTGTACACAAAAGGGCAAACTAAAAATCTTTACAAATTTCAAAGCAAAGACAAGAGGGACAAAAGGTTTAAACTTTTATTCATGCATTATAGGTTAATATTGGTAAATGTGTCCAGAACAGAAGCAAAATAAAAATGAGTGTGACAGCTCCTACCAGTACAACCTGGGTGGACAGAGCTCATCTTGCTAGGAGTCTAGGTATCTAATATGCCCAGATAACCTGCTGGATCTTTGTCTTAGTAAGCTGATTGGCCTCTGAAGCAACAAGGTATCTGGATGGACTGAAATGAAAGAAACTCCTGGGTTTCTCTATTTGATGGAATGTATGCTGGTCTTGTGCTGCCTTGATGTATCCGTAGACCAATGGGACATGGTAATGTAGGGCCGACTTCCTTGTTATGTCCAGGCCTCCTGCCCTCTTAGAAGTCATGTTTAGGCACAGTGTTTTATCTTTGAAACGTCTACCAGCTTTTCATTTTAACCCTTCAGCTAGGACTAACTTGTTCATTGTCTTTGTATGCTTCCAACTTGCGTATAGAGGTCAACAAAATCTTACCTTTCTCTGAGTAAAACGGAATTATCCTACGATATCTGACTGGTTCAGACCTGAGTAACAAGTGAGAAAATACAAGATAAAGATTTGGAACACCTTGCAGTGAAACTGTTTTAATGATGTGGCCGGCCAGGCAAAAATGAATCAAAAAATGAAACAAGCAGAGTCATTGTTACATCTGCTGTCCAGACTCCTGCTTACAAGTCTGGCACTCACTGATGCTGGTTCAGTAATAAATGCAGATTTCTGGCATTGCTGAATTCTATATACTGAGTGTTGCAGTAGGAGCAGAGCTTCTGGGCCAGAGGCCGACATCCGGAGGCTGGAAGTTTTAATGTTTGAAGAGGAAAGAGCAAAAGGTATCATTGATAACTCCATCTCTTGTCTCAGAATGGTATTACAGTCAGTTCCAGCATTCTGAAGATGATCCTTGAGCACTTGCGTCTGACACCTGGTATGTTGTGAGTAGAGCAGGTTACTAGAACGTTGTTCCTAAAGCATGCTTTATCAATAATATTCTACATAATAAAAGAATGCAAATCACATCATCCTCATGTCACCTTACCGTTATGTCATCTTATCTGAAAGCAGTGGAATCTTGCTAGTCTTCATGCTTGACAAAGGAGGTGACATTCTAAATCCCTGAGGTTCTCTTATATGCCATGAAGGACGGTTCAGAGTGGGTTGTTTTAACATCTGTCTTCACTGCCTTGTGTTATCCCAAGGAAACTCTTATCCTTGACTGCTAATCTTCTCAAAATGTACCTTCTCTTCTCCAATATATTGTAACCTGGTCCATATTTACTTATACCGGGTATTCTATGATGTTATAATGGACTTGAAAAAATCCAAGAAAGGCAGACAGTGCCTCCCTGAAAGAATTCACTTAGGGAACCCACATCTTTGTGCCTGCTTCTTTTCTTTCTCTTTCCAGTTGTGTTGTTTGCAGCACAACATGTTGGATGGGGCACTGTGACAAAGTTTTTAAGGCTTTGACTTCGGACTTCAAACTCTGAAGCTGTGGGTTCTGACATTTTGTGACAGTGAGTAAGTCACTTGGAAAAACAAAAGAAATGCAACCAATTGTATCTCAACTATTGCAAGTCCCCTTGGATAACAGCGTCTATGTGAATGGATAAGCCAGCAGTGAAGTACGGAAGAGAAATGACCCTGAGAGACATGGATAAACACTCTGGTGTGAATAGCCCTTGATAAAGCTTGGGAATTAGCAGAATGCACAGTTGTAAATTAATCCCTAAACTAGGAATAATCGGCTCGACAAATCCCTCTCTTCCACTCACCTTTCAAATGTAAGCCCACCTCACAGGAGATTACAGCCTTTTTGTGAAACACATCACACAAAGATAAAGGTTAAGCCTGCCGGATGGCATGCCTGCTGCTCATCCTCATACTCACCCTTGTCCGGCTGCCTGTTGAGTTGAAGGCTTAGAGTGGCAATCAGGCCAGCAGAGCTGTCACACTCAGCTGAGTTTCTTGCTCTTTTCTCTCTCTCCAGGAAAGCTGTGAAGGCCACCCTGGTTCTGCTGCCCCTTCTTGGGATCACATATATGCTCTTCTTTGTTAACCCTGGAGAGGATGAAATTTCTAGAGTCGTCTTTATATACTTCAATTCATTTTTGGAGTCATTTCAGGTATGGCAAATCACTTGCGTCATGACTGCTGTTTGTATAGACAAAGGGAATTGTGGGTAACAGGCATAGAATGATGTTGTTTTGGAGTTAAATGTTGTTCAGCAGTGACTGGCACACCAAAGTATTAATGAACACTTTAATAAGTAACCAACAGGTCATAAAGCAACGTGAACATTCTGCGAAGACCTAACCAAGTCAGAGAAGTTCATTGATAATGAGTAGCGGGCTCTGTGTGCCCGGTCTGATCAATAGGGCCAGTGCATCAGCAGTCTGTACGGACACAGAGCTAACCACCTGAGTACTGGGAGCATGTCATGTGAGAAATCGTCAGGTTCTTTGAAATCTGGGCAGACAGCCTTCATAATGATCTCCTTAGAGATTGGGAAACTGTGAGCATCACGGAGCCGTCTGCGCTGACGTCAAGGAGACAAACTTAGCACTGAGAATATGGCAGTGTTCAAGAGAGAATCATTCTCTAACAGACTTGAGTTGACAGCTTTAGTAATGATCTGTATAGAGTTTGGAACATACAAAGTATGGTGCCTATAAAAAGTATTCACTCCCTTGGAAATTTTCAGTTTTTATTGTTACACAACATTGAATGACAGTGGATTAAATTGGCTTTTTGAAACTGATCAGCAGAAAAAGACTATTTAATGTCAACATGAAACTAGATCTCTGCAAAGTGTTCTAAATGGATTATAAATGTAAAGCGTAAAATAATTGATCTCATAAGTATTCATACTCTTCAAATCACTGTTTAGTACATGGCAGCCACAACAGCCTTCCGTCTGCACTCACAGGTCTCACTCTATCAGCTCTGCTATTTTTCTCCTTCTTCTTTGCTAAACTGCTCAAGTGAGTGAACAGCTTTTGTCAAGTCCAGCCACAAATTCTCATTTGGATTAACATCAGTGCCCGTATTTATCAACTATCTCAGACAGAATTACTTGAACTCTGTCTAGGATAATAAGAATTTGTCCTACCCCAGAGTAGGACATGTGAAGTAGTAATGAAGTGTTATACACCCTGTCCCAGCAAGGAGTAGAAGTTCATGTTTAGGAATGAATCATGTCACAGTTTTACACTACCTGAGCCACAAAATGGCACTCATGAAGGCATTTTGTAGCTTCCTGGGAAATCATGATGGTGTTTTGCAGTTTTCCTGATACTAATGCTAATGTGGCTTCAGCACAATGCTAGTAATAATAATAATACAAAGGTAAATAAAAAAATACACAGTAAGCACAAGAGATAGAAGCTGGCACAATACAACACATTCATGATGGCTTATGGGTAATTTGAACACTCACAGCATACAAACAGCTCTGCTGTTGGTCTATTTGAGGCAAAGTTCAAATGAATATGGACACTCTGCTGTGTGATTGCACCATTGTTGAACAACATGCCGTAGTGAGATCTTTGGGCAAAGGGAATGGAGCTTGCTGTAATTCACCCCTGAAACATTTTACAGTTACACACCACACATGACTGCCCTATGTCTTGGCATAAGCTCAGTATAAGCAGTGGTCTTGCAATATAAGCAAGGAGACCATCCCAGAATATATTTAGAATGATAAAAAGTCTCTAATTACCGTATGTTGCCTTAGTTCAGGATATTCATATCAAATGGAATGATTTACTTCAGGAGCTAGAAGTACATAATAAACAAGAATAGTTGTGTCAAATATTCAAAATATGAAAATATGTGCTTCATGTTAAATGTTTAAAGTGAAAGCATTCTCAATTGTAATATTAATTTTTCACCCTCTGATAGGTCCATAAAGGCCTAGTAAAAGATCAAAAATCAAATATAACATCATATTCATAATCGCTGACATTGAATTGTCTACAACTATACCCCACGTGCCTTTGTTTGAAATTTGTAATTTTTCACCTACTGAGAGTTGCTATTAGAGGACTAGGACCACCGGTAAATACTCAGTTATCAAAATGATGATAATATTTGTGAACAGCAATCTCAAAATAGAAAAAATGACACTTTACACACCAATATTTCCAGTCTCCATTTTCCCAATTTTTATGAAAAGGAGTAAATTTGTCTCTTTGTATCCCATGAGGGGGTTCACCCCTGGGATCAGTTAATGTGGCCTGCACTATTTCAAGTCCTACTGATTATTTTTGCTGAAGACACCTATTGGTTTACTTTTTACAATAAAGGTAATTTTGTGTACATAATATGGTCAAATGTGCCTTACAAATGAGGATTTGTTGGGTCTAGACAGCCACAAACAGGAGGGGAACCCCAAAGCGTTTGACATCTTGCATAAATAGACATCAATAAAGATGAGCTGGGGGTTTTCACGTACCGGTGAGTCAAAAGGTAAAGCATTCAAAGCGTTCAGAGGGAATTTATATGAACACAATAATAATAATTTTCAAAGTGAGAAAGACAAACACCAACTGCTTAATTTGGAAAGTGAGCCATCAGCCATCTCTTCTGAAGGTATACTTATCTCCAGAAGATGACATCCAGGGTGGATACGATTACATTCAAATAAAAGGTTTATGCCACTCTCTTGCACTCCTCTCTACACTCTTAAAAGACTTTGTGAGGAGTCTGAGTGTCTGGGCTGGCAAGTGTCCTGATAAAAGCCAAAGATGCAGGCCTTTAATGACCTCTTAGGCACAGCCATCAGCAGTTTGTCTGTTTGCAGAGAGAGTGTCGACCTCACCTCGGCAGTGACATTCATGTCTCTGGTGACTATTCCTATGAAATCAGTAGGCAGATTGGGAGAGCATGGGAGGTCATGAGGTCACTGGAAAGGGGTGTGTGGCTGTCAAAATATATGAGTCTTTAGAGTCCTGGTGCTTCCTGTCTTGCTATATGGTTGTGAGACACGAATGCTATCCATTGACCTGAGATGAAGACTGGTTTCTTTCGGTGCTGATCCTCTTCAGAGAACCAATGGGTCCCTCTGGTTTGACTTTGTGTTGCTCACAGGGTCCAGAATGAGGCACATGACCTGCATTGTGAGGGAGTGTCAGTTACGGCACTATGGCCATGTGGTGTGATTTCCTGAGGGTGATTCGGCTCACAGGAGCCTCATTTTTGAGGACCCAAGCAGATGAACCAGGCCAACAGGACACCCAAGAGGCAGAATGATGGACATATCTGGAGTTTGGGACTGAAGGGGGGTTGCCAATTGGGATCCCGAGCTGTTTCATCATGTGGTGGGTGCGGCAACGTGCTGTACCAGTGCATGCTCCCCAACCTGACCTGACCTGATACTGCTTTCTTTTGCAGGGCTATAAACTAATTGAAACAGCTTCCAATCCTCTGACATCCATACTTGTTTTCTGTTCTCAAGTTTTCTCTTTTTGATTCTGTGGAATTGTGTACTGTTTTCTGTCCTCCCTACCATTAAGTTATTAACCAACTGAAACAGATGCATTAAAGCTATAAATTACAGGTGCAATACAGGGAGAATGTACAAGAATGGATTCTTGCGAGTTTAATTGCCTCCACACTTAAATTGCTTTAAGAGTCCTGTAAATTCAATTCATCCTGGTTCATTTAAGCAAAAAATTAAAACTTAATATAACCAATCTACAGTTTTAAAAATTGAAGATTTTACACTCCCGGACACAGTCTTTCCCAGGATGTGCGTGCCAATCTCTGCCTGATTGCAATCTTTTGGGAGCTTCTCATAAGCTCACCTAAATCCTGGTGAAGTTAGCAGTAGTTTCCTAAATTAGGAAAACTGATAAAATGCTTTTACACCTACTCCTAAGAGTAGGATCACATTTAATAAAGAATAAGAATACAGTTAATTTTTATAACACATTTCCCATTTGCATCACTCATTTGATTTTTGAGACAGAACTATCTCCCTGTTCTAAGAGAATTGATAAATGCAGGCACTGGACTGTGACTCCAGGACGTTGACATTGTTGTTTTGAAGCCATTCCTCTGTAGCTTTGTCTTCATGCTTCAGGGTCCTTATTTTCTCTTAAGGTGCATGTTTCTTGCAGACATCCTCAGGTGTTCGTCTGGGATTTCCCTGTATTTTGCTCCTTTTATTTTCCTCTCACAAATCATCCATGGCCTGTTGAAGAAAAGTATCCCCACATGCTGATGCAGCCACCACCATGCTTCATGTTGTAGATGGCTTGTTTGTGATAATTTGCCCTGTATCCTGGTGTTTTTTAGTCTGATAGCTCAATATTGGTCTCATCAGACGACAGAACCTTCTTCCAGCTGACTTCAGAGTCTTCCATGTGCCTTCAGCCAAGATGTCCCATTAAGCTGCAACTGTTGAAACATCCGGGCACAGTTTCTCCAATGTCAGGCACAGTAGCTTGTGACTCCTTCAGAGTTCTCAGAGGTCTCTTGGTGGCCTCTCTCACTCATCAACCGTTTTTCCTGCTCTAGCAGAATTACATCTCTATTAGAATCAATTTCTTAATGGCTGCTTTAACTGGATATTCAGTGACTACTAGGAGATTTTCTTGTGCCCATTGCTTAACTTGTGCTTTTCATGGAGTTGCTTGGCTTGTTCTGTCTGTGTTCTGTAGATTAGACCACCACACTGAAAGGGCACAAAATGAATCAAATAACAATAACATTAACAATAACAAGATGTAAAGCATGCATGAAAACAGTACCAAATATGCATAATATTTAAAAATGATGACACAGTTATTTAGAGTTGGGTTTCCAGCCATGCATTCATGGAGCTGATTTTCTTTGCCCTCGAGCCAAGCAGACTTAGAGCAGTCGTATGGAGCACACGGCTTCTATTCTGCTTGCACCAAAGAGATCACTTGAGTTAATTTTGTAAGTGCAGATTTGTGTGAGTAGACATGTTAATGTGCTGACAGATGTACAGTATGTGTGATTCTGCACGTGCTTGTGTTTCTGAAGACTCAAACAAATTCATGGGTCAGCTTGTATGTCATGGTAGCGGTAGTTGTGTGAGCAAGCACTTGGTGTGTGCATGTGACACTCTCCCTGCATGTCACCAAGTAATGGTGTGTGGGTCGATGGCCAATTTCTTTTAGTGCCATCTGACTCTGCTTCAGTCTAAATTGGGCTGCACTAACAAGTGTCTTTCTCTTCTCTCCTCCAGGGCTTTTTTGTGTCGGTCTTCTACTGTTTTTTGAACAGCGAGGTAAGCAGATTCATAACTTCTATTGATCCTGAGGGTGAGCGAAAGTCTTTGTAAAAAAATATGCCACTGGCAAATGAAGGATTGGAATTGGCACTGACAGTGAGAACAAGAAGTCAAAAACTTAGGGTGATAATAGGCAGTGTCACCAACGCACCCACGGAAGAATTGACCTGGAAATGACTGAGGGAGGCTGGAAGGTGTTTTGTTTGAAATATTTCAAAATGTAAATAATACTTACATAAATACATAATCAGCAATATACAAAAGCACTCTATAAGATAGATAGATAGATAGATAGATAGATAGATAGATAGATAGATAGATAGATAGATAGATAGATAGATAGATAGATAGTAGAAACACAAGGAGTAACTAGATAAACCATTTGGTATATTCTTAAAATGAAGGGATTCACTGGTGACCTCTGCAACTCCAGAAGACCTGGACAGTCATGGAAGACAACTGTGCTGGATGACTGTTTATTATCTGTCTATCATCTGTCTATTATATAGCCTTTTACCATTCTTTTCATCTGTCCATTATATATTGCTTTTCACACCTCTCTTTTCATCTATTTTATAGCACCTTTCTCATATCTTTTATATTGTACCTTTCACATCTATCCATTATATAGTGTCATTGACATATGTCTTTCTTCCATATATCTGCCTTTTACATCTGTCTATTATATAGCACCTTTCACAGCTTTTCCCCTCTCCATCTGTCTATTATATAGTGTCTTTTGTATCTCTTAAGCTATCTATTTTATAGTGCCTTTCACACCTTCTTCTTACATGGCATTTTTTTGCATCTCTCCATCTACCTTTCATACAGTGCCTTGCCCAGATAGACAGATGGAAAACGCAGTACACAAGACAGATGGAGGACAGTTTGATTAATCTACGCCCCCATTCTCACAGTGTTTCACAGTACAGTATGTCAGCAAACCTGACATACCCTATGACATGCCCAGCACAATGTCACATAAAGTCACATTGGCTTAAACTGCTGCTCTCCACCTAATTATGTTTTTCCATTTTTCAGTTGTGTTTGAGTTGAGGCTGCTGGCCATTCTGTGCTGGACTAAGCATGTGACATCATGTCTGGTGTAGAGCCTTGAATCCCCATGTGACTAAAGTAATAAACATGAGCCGACCCAAGCCTCCATCCCTCTGATCCATAGCTTAAAACTGTCCAAACACTGTCACCCCACTGCCCTACAGAAGTTTGACGGGTGGTAGTCACTTGCCCTCTCTGGATGCCATTCTCAATGCAAATCTCACACATGGTGGAGAGGAGGCCCCAGCACATTGAAGGGTGCCTCAGAGCAAATGAGACTTGGGATCCTGGCACCCATTTCACTGAGTGCAGCAGGCGGCTGTCAGGGTGTTCCTTCAGTGACCTGGACCTACAAGTGAACTGGCAGCCGGCTGAAGCTCAGGCCGGCACTTCGACATAAAGCTCAGAGCCCTGGAGGGATTTCACTGGTGATTGTCCTCAAGCACACTTGACTGGGCCTGTTGATTTTGGCTCCACACTCTAATGAAGCATGCGTGGAGTGTCAGGAGCTGTGCACAAGTGTTTAATCTCCTCCGCCGCTGCACACAGAGAGGTGACTTCATTAGACGGGCAGCGTGTTTGTTATTCTGCTGGCTTTGTGCTCTGCTGGTGGTCCCTGTTTTTCTCTCATGTGCGATGTTAAAAGATGAGTTTGGGATTTTTCTGGTCACAATCATGATAAATATTATCTGTTGTCCTTACACTGTTGTTTCTAGCAAAACATGCCATCTAAAAAAAATCAAAAACATCACAATACAATATCATACTTGTCATTGTCATCAGCTAACAAAAATAACAATAATGCAGTTGAAGCCTTCTACTGTGTTAGTTATCATATTTCTAAATGTGGCAAAAATCCTACTGTAGCTGAGAATTGAACTTCTCCTTTCATAAAAGATGCCATTCTATTTATGCCCAGGCAGGAAAATAATCAAAAAATGAACACTGTTTCTCTTTCAAACAATACAATTTCTCAAAGAATTCAGGATTTGTCTGATGATGTTGAGGTGAAAGGAACAGGTAGAATTAAAAATAGTTGATTTGTTTTGTACCTAGGTTTGTTAAACTTGACTTGCTTGTATGGAATATTATTTGATTTTAATAAAATCAATAAAATGCTTTAAAAGAAAAAGTTCAAAATAGTAAATTTTGCTTTACAAGTTGACAAAAGCCCAAATGTTGCTAATTCTGTTGTTTTGCTTGTTATTGTGAGATTTCTTGACGGCAGTGAAGTTGATGAAAATCTTTTTCTTTGTTCTCTTCTCCTTTGTCAGTACGCTCTAGAGGCGAGGATCTGTTTAATGCTGTTGACTGTTATTTTAAAGAAAAGAACATTATTTGGTCTTATTTTTGTTTGCTATGCACTGAAGGAGGTAAGGCAGTCCCCAATATAACCTGGAGCCACTGCTGCACCCACAGTCAAAGCACAGTAATGGTGAATAAAACGTTATTCTTGAAGAACCCATGAAAGTGGTGTAAGAAAAACCACAAAGAGGTTATAAAGAGTTGGGATGCCATAAGGCAAACTTGATATTTTAAAAAACTCACTGTACGTCTTTTCAGGCAGAGTCAACAGTCAGCCAGACTGCCTTAAGATGGCTTCAGAACCCCTTAAAAGGGGGCTCTCGGGATTGTGACTCAGAAGTGATATCACTAGTGCTGCCAGTAGTCAGATCTGTTAGGGAAAAATGAGGAGAAGCATTAGCGCCAACTTTTAGACTGCAGATCCAGTCTTCATAGCTTCAGTGGCCCGCATATTCCCCAGATTTGAACTTTATAAAGCATCTTTCAGATAAAATGGGAAGGGCAGTTTGTGGGCAGACTATAAAGCAGTCTGCAGTATTTTCAGAGTTTCCACTTGGTAGAACACATTCAGCATCTTGTAGGGTCTTTGGGAAGATGTACTCATGCTGTTCTGAAGGCCAAAGTGGGTTACGTGGACCTAAGAGACTGGCAGCTCAGTGTAAATTCAGTGGTGAAACTGCAAGCAGTAATGGTGACATTAAGGGAGAATCCTTCACCAGTGGCATTCCTTTGGTGTAATTGTGCACCCGATTTTCCACTTGCACCACACACTCTACTCTGAATATGTGATAATAGTGACCCTACTCAGAAATGGGTTAGACACACCTAAATAAGCTGGCCACGATGACGGCAGCTGTTTCCTAAAGGTCTCCCCCACACCCTAGGGAAGAGAGATACAAATACAAATGGGCACAGTTGTGCCACAGAGTATACCGTGGACGGCCCCACACCCCCAAAGTTTTTGGGAGTTCCAGCAAAGGATGTAGCTGTGAGTCTGTAGGTCTCCTCATCCAGTGGAGTGAAAGTTGATCTACCTGCCGTGTGATATACTCACCCTACTGGCTGCAGCTTCTTTTAAATGTGAAATGTCAGTTGTGATTACTGGAGAAGGCACCCGTGATGATGTTTTGTAATAATTAAGCTCACATCAGTTTACTAAGCGCAAAATAAAAAGGCCCTGCGGAGCCGATGAAAAGAACGCCTTTTATAATGGAAGTGTTAGATTAAACTTGACAAAGGAGTAAAAAGAATGAAAAATCTGTCAGCCTGGCAAAGCACCATTATTCCGATAAATACCAAATAAACAGCAGGGGGTGACAGCTGAGCGAAAACAGAATGAGGGGAAGGTGGGCATTGGAGGACAGCAGCAGGGTGCTCTCAAAGTAGAGCAGACCGGCCACAGTTAAATTAGCTAGTAATAGCCATGGAAAGTTGGTGCCTATCCTGGCAGCAGAAACTACAACTGGACAGTGTTTCCATCCACCACAGGGCACAGTGAGGTAGCCCTGAAACACAATCGATGTTCAATATGTCACATCTGGTGCAAGGATTATTGAGTAGAACTGCCTGACCACAGCATTGTTGCAACTAGCACCCTGGCAGCAGCCACAAACAGAGCACTACTACAGTACTACTCTATGGCCCATGCCACTCAGGCACATGTAAAACCCAGCAGCTCTAAATAAGAATGGGCAACACAACCTTTATTAGACACTAAGAAAGAAGAAAAATGAAAGTTTGTCAACCAGAACTGCATTACCAAAGAAATAATGTAACTTAAGGACAGAAGTCACTAAACAAGCTCAAGGTTTGGCAGTACTATGGAGCCAGGTGGAAAATCAGTCACTCACTGCCATGGTGCATTAGATTAGGGAGACGTGACATGTTCTTTCTTTCTTTCTTTCTTTCTTTCTTTCTTTCTTTCTTTCTTTCTTTCTTTCTTCAAACTCAGTTATACAGGTATCCATTTCTTATTTTCACTTTTCATAAGAGAGCTTATCTCAGCGAATGAACTGCCACCCAAATTCACCTTAGTTGGCTGCCCAGATTCTTTCATGTGGTGAGTTTCCTGACTGTTGACTAAATCGTCCTTTGTTCTTCAGGTTCTTTTTGCCGATTGCACAGTTTCAAATGGAAAGCTGTGAGATTTGCTCTTCTTCCAACACACAGCAGCCATCTGTCTCCACAAAGCATTCAAAAAGCTGCCTGGTTCTTTGGCTTTTTGAGTTCCCCCATGAAATTAAACTCGCCTTAGCCCCCCATGTTCTTAGTGAGCTCAGATGATATCAATGTGTGATCCTGCAGTGACCGTCCAGTGCAGATGACCTCCATATTTGTCCATATAGTTTAACCTGTAAAGATAGAATCCCCTGTGTTGCATGACCATTGCATTTGGCAATTTGGCTCTGATGATTTCTTTTTGAGTCGATGGTCAGTCCTTATAACAGTCATTCACTACGCTATAATTATAAACCGCAAGCCCAAGTGATCTGAAGTGGCTTGCTTGCCAGATCCATCCTCCATCAACAACTGGACCGCTTGCCATTTTACAGAAAGCACTTCATACAGAAAATATTTTAAATGTGTGTAAAGTGAATTTTTGACTGAAGAAGTCTCAGCTGACGGATATCATTTAAAAGTGTAAAGCCCCTGCCAATAAGTGCCAAAAAACAATAAAATCCAAGCTTAAGATGCACTTTGATTATCGTGTCCATGTAGAACATCTGTGGGTTATTAAGTGGCTTAAGGGAGTCCCAGTTTTGGGCGTCTTGGCACCTCAGATTGGCTACTTACACCATGTCTTAGTCCTGCACAAAATCACACCTGACTCCCCCATCATAGCCTCCGGCTCTGCCTCTGGGAATGCAAACTTCAGAGTGATTTAGCTGTCAATCAGTTTGTTGGACTGGAAAGACAACGACCACCAACAGACAGACAAAGTTGTAGTCTGGCTATCACATGACTAAAGAAGATGTCAGTGAGTGACAGGCCTTCACGAACATCAGTGGATCCCAGCAAAGTGCTCACTTGGAATAATATAGAAAAAAACAGATAAAGATGAAAGGCACTATATAAGATACATAGACATGAAAAGCATTGTATTAGATAGATAGATAGATAGATAGATAGATAGATAGATAGATAGATAGATAGATAGATAGATAGATAGATAGATAGATAGAAAAAGCTTGATATAGCACAGATAGATATGAAAAGCATTTAAGATAGATAGGTTAATAAATATGAAAGACATTATAGAAAATAGATACAAAATGCACTGCATACATAGCTGTAAAAAGCTTTATATAAAACAGGCAGGTATGAAAAACATTACATAAGATTGATAGATTGGTAGAATTGATAGACACCATACAAAATAAATATGAAACGCACTATATAAAACATAAAAGATAGAAATGAATAGCACTATTGAAGAAATTGGTATAAAAGATGCTATATTAAATAGGTATCTATCTGTATAAAAGATAGATAGATAGTGTAGAACACAGACAGGCGGACATCGTTTTGCACCCAACACACACATTTATTTACAATATCTAAAGTAAAGAGTTCAGTGCACAAACCCAGTGCCTCCAGCACCGATCCCCCAAAGTCCAGGCCTCACAGTCACAAATTGCCTTCCTTCTGGCCGCCTCCACTCCTCTCTTGAGTTTCTTTCTCTTCCACACGACTCTTGCTCTTGAATGCAGGGAGGCGGCCCCTTTTATACCAACCCAGATGGGCTCCAGCTGCTTCCCGGCACTCCTCCATGGACACACCCCCATGTGGCGGAAGTGCCTGCTGCGCACCCGGAAGCCCTCCGGGTGTCCCCATTCTTCTTCCCCCCAGCACTTCCGGGTGTGGCGGAAGTTCTGGGCTCCAGGGTTCTTCAAGCACCGAGGCACCACCTGGCGGTGGCCACGGGCCCCTACAGGGTTGGGCTTCCAAGCCCCCTACTCGAGGCCACCAACAAAACCAGGGCGGTCACCCCCTCTTGGTCAGGAGGAGGCACCAGCCCTCCTTCGGTCCTCTCGGGCGTCCCGGGTGGGCTCTACCCCCAGGCGCACGTGTCAATAGATAGATAGATAGATAGATAGATAGATAGATAGATAGATAGATAGATAGATAGATAGATAGATATGCACAATATAAAAGAAACAGATATGAAAAAGACCAAAACTGAAAATATATTATATATATATATATATAATATAGGTATGAAAGGCACCATATAAAAGAAATAGATATGAAAGTCACTGAATGAATAGATTTAAATTACACAATATAACATATATATATAGGCAGTTACAGTTGTGCTGGAAAGTTTGTGAACCGTTTTAGAATTTTCTATATTTCTACATAAATATGACCTAAAACATCATCAGATTTTCACTCAAGTCCTAAAAGTAGATAAAGAGAAGCCAGTTAAACAAATGAGACAAAAATATTATACTTGGTCATTTATTTATTAAGGAAAATGATCGAATATGGATAGCTTTCCCACTCGCCCACAACTTTCCTAGTATTCCCCACTTGCCGGCCATCTCTCCTTTTCTCTCTCTCTCTCTCTCTCTGCCCTCTCCCACCCCACCAACCAGCCCCGCTGTTTTTCCTTCATTCCACCTCAAGCCTGAATGTGAGGTGGCCTTTAAATTTTTTCTGGGGTCTCCTCCTGGTCTGCTTGCCACTCATATAGACTTTATAGTCTAGGACAATGCTGCCCTCAAGTGCCTTTGGAAAACAAATTTTGTTTCCAAATCCTGCTTGTTTTTGCTTCTATTATAGTATCTGAGCCCATAGTCATTGGATAGGTTGGATGAGCACTACTATTTAATAGAATCATTGATACATTCAGTATTTTAGCATCTAGATGACCTTCAGATGGCCAGTAGGTGATTCATTGCCTCTTCTAAATACATTTTGACGTCCTTCTCATCCTTCCCTTTCTTTTTCTTTGTCTCCTCTGACTCTAACAGGTCCGTTCAGCAGTCAGGAAGAGGTGGCATCGCTGGCAGGATAAGCATTCCATACGAGCCCGCGTAGCCAGAGCTATGTCTATTCCAACCTCACCTACACGGGTCAGTTTCCACAGCATCAAGCAATCCACAGCTGTTTGATGGCTAAACAGGAATTAGAAGATGGAGGACACAGAGTGTGGGATGAATGATGGCGACTCTACTTTGGGAATGGAGACTCAGTGGAACATGACTGGAGTGCTGGAGTTGGAGAGGGACAGATTGGAGCACATGTACCATCAAGTACTTTGGGTCTTTTGTGGTTTAGCATGAGTGGTCTTCATTACCTTGGGGACAAGGTGGCAGGAGGACGCATGATGTAGAAGGACTCCCCATCAAGTGTTGGCATTGGCTTAATGCCTAATTGCTCAGCTTTCAGTGGAACTCCTTTGGATCCTTTGAGGATTTTAACAATGAATTGATAGGACCTTCATGCACAAGTTAAGTAGGAATAGCCAAAGCTGGATGGCTCTCGACATTACTATGGATGCGTCGTATCCTGAAAGGCTTTGGGTACTCAAGCAAACTCAGTATGTCACTCATCAGACGCACACTTGGACAGAAGACAGAATACGTAAACTGCACAAAGATGGCCAGGACACATGTTGTGGGATGAGGTGTGTGTTGTGCCCCTTCTAAGGACTAATAGACAAGCCCACCACAGGCTATCCCACTTTACACTTGTTCTGTTGTGGAAACACTATGGCACCATTTAGAGGTCCGCTCTGGGCAGGACACCAGGCGATCACAAGGCACACTGACATAATATCCATAAAGGTCACCAATTCACACAGAGGACATGCCTTTGGGGTATGGCAGGGGAAGTGGTGGTGCTGGAGTACCTGTAAGGGAAACCCACACCAACACAGAGAGAACATACAAACTCTACACTAATAACTGGACAGGGAAATGAACCTAGGTCTCAGGAAGCCATTTTAATTTAGGGTCCAATTAAGATCATTCAGAATGAAGATCTTGACAGTAACACCTCCATGTAATTCAAGCATCATATAGTCACTGGCATCAGTGGGTATTGCTGGCTACACAATTCAGTGGGCCATGGCAACCATGACTGTGGTACTGAGCTTATGGCTGACTTCATGTTTAATGGGAGGCCTCCCTTCAAAACGCTTCATGGCTTTAAAGGTTTAGCTATGAAGACCCTCTGGTTCTTGGGGTTGGTGGGACAAACTCAGTTTTAGGAAGCTGGCACTTGATGATATGATAACGCAAGTGCTGGCAGTTTGCTGGAAATGGAGGACAATCATGTTTAGTACGAGTGCCATCTTGGTGGCTTTGCCAATAGGGAGTCCTGGGCAGGGAGATGGCACTGGGTTCAAGCTGTGCATCTTTGTGTTCATGTTACAATCAGAGGACTAGGGCAGTGCCACGTTCTGAAGACCTGTTGGTCTGATGGAGTGTTGAGTATTTTTCAGGTCAGACTGGATCTTCACTTGGGACTGGCATATTGGTATCTTGATACCAGGAGGTGCAACTGAAGTCCACTTTTCAGACCTTTTACATGCATCTCAGACAGCATCCCGCTGAGCCCCTTATTATTTGAAGTTCACCAGCAGCCACCAGTAGGTTTGGCTGGTGGTGCAAGTCAGAACTTAACTGGGCATTGAGCTTGTGGGAGACTCCATTCAGCGTTTCATGCCTCAATTATTGTTTAGCAGGAGGACCCCCTACAAAGCTCTTCATGGCCTTAAAGGTTTGGCTGTGAAGCCCCTCTTTTTCTAGGAGTAGTAGATCAAAGTCACGGTTTAGGAAGCTGGCACTTGGTGATATGATAATGCTAGTGCTGGCAGTTTGCTGGAAGTGGAAGGAATGATGTTCAGTACAAGTGCCACCTGGGCTGACTTTGTCAATTGTAATCTTTAGAAGGTGGCAGCACGCCAGTTTTAGGTAGGGCTGTCAATTGTGAATGGTGGTCCTAGACAGAAAACCGGCAGTGGGATGGAACTGTGCATCTTTGATGTGATGGTCTGGGCTCATGTTACACTTAGAAGACTAGGACAGTAGCACATCTGAAGACCTGCTGGTCTGGTGAAGTTTTCACATTTTTGAGTTAGACTGTACACTCACCCAGGATCAGTATATCAGCACCCCACTCCCTGAAGCGCTTTAAGTAGTGAGAAAGGTAAATGTAAAGAATTCTTATTATTAATACAAGAAGGTACTTTTCAGACGATGGTGGTGTTGGTGCATCATAGGCTGCATTCCACTGAGCTCCTTGTCATTTGTTCTTCACTGACACCAGTAGCTTTCTTGGACCAAGTCTAAAGGCCTAACTGGAGCACGGAGCTCATGGATAACTTCATTCAGCATTTTGTGGCTCAGCAGAGGCCTGTCATAGTGTCCCTCTATAAGACCAAGGAAGACAAAGTGTTTCAGAATTTTGCCTACTATGCCAGGCAACCTGCCTTTGCCCTACACTGTTATCAGATGCCATTTTGAAAAATAGAAGCTGAAACTGAAATTTAGAACTTCAAAACTTTAAACTCCTCCCATTTCTTGCTCATTTCTTTTTGGAAAAGCTAAATAAGGGATCATTGTTTGACCTCAGCACCACAGGTGACTGCCCTCACGTTAAAGTGTGCCGTCAGGGATTAAACATGGGCATGTGTAGGTTCTTCTTAGAATCACGTAGAGCAGGTGGCCGGTCTATTTTAGGTTTGACAACTGTTGTATTCCCCGAAAAGCTGAGCTGACCAGGATGGCTAGGCTATAGCAGAAGGAGCCTTTGTGTTATGTTTCCCAGTACGTTGGATCCTGGAAAACGTTATATTGGCTTTACTGATTAATCAGCTGGCTGGTTTCTCTAACTACGAGAGTCACTTCCCAGTATACCCAGCAACCTATGTTTCCAAATCACATGCCCCAGTGTTTGGAATTTGACTAGAAGATGTTTTCTGGGTTCTGCTCCAGTTCCACACTGCTCTTTGTTTATTCTCAGCATGCCAGTCGACAGTTCAAATGGGTGTGATTTCCCCTCTTTATTCCCAGTATCCTAAATTAGGTCCTGTGCAAGGAGTATAAATCAGATGAGTTTTCAGTCTCAGTTCCCAGTGAGCCTACTTTACTTGTGGTGAACAAGGCCAGTTTTAACCACAATTCCCAGTATTTCCTGCGTTAGCTGTGGTGTAACAAAGATCAATTTCTGCCCCCCTTGATTCGCAGTGTGCTAGTCGGTGTGCTGGAGATCTTACTGGCAGTCACTCTCAGTATAGCCGAGTTCAGTGCTTCTGCTGTGGCTGTTTCTTTTGTAGCATAACAGAATGTGGTTGCCTAGTATTCCAGAATTAGTGAACCTATTGGTTTTGCATGCACAGTCACTTCTTGATTCCCAGTATTCCTGAACAGGACTGGGTTACTCTCCCAATTCTCATTATGCCTACTTCAGTTGGTCAATCGGTAGTGGAAATAGAATCATTGTCCTCACTTCATTCTTAGTTTTTGCTAGTTTGTCTGTCCATGGTGCAACCTGGATTGCTTTTCTAACTTGATTCCCAATATTACCGAGTTAGCTACTGTCTGTCTGAAGCAACCGCAGTTAGATTCCTCAGTAGTGTTAGCCATTTGGTCCTCAGCATGACAAGGAGCACTTTCTTATCGATGATGGGTATACAGGAGTTGGCTGGCCTGTCTGTGCTGTAACTGGAAGGTGTTTTCCCGCTCTGGCTGGTGTTCCCAGATTAGCTCCTGTAACTGTGTTGTAATCAGGATCAATGTCATTTGCCAGTTCCTATGATCTCATTAGCTAGTGAAGTTTGGAATGCCTGTTTTACAAACAACTGTTTTACTGGAAGTGCCTTTCCTTCTTCATTCCCAATATTCATGAGTTACCTAGTGTAACCAGTGATGGTTTCCTCCCTGAATTCATTGTAATTGCTCTTCTGTCGTTGATGTTACAAGGGTCATTTTCCCATCTTAATTCGTAGTATTTTTGAGTTTTCTAGACTATTGCTGGTGTGACCAGGATGGTTTTACTTTCTTGATTCCCATTATATATGTTGGCTGTCTATCTCAGTGCCCAGTATGACTTAATTTGTCCATGACTTAACCCAGATTCTAATTTATAGTATTCCTGAGTTTTCTGGTCTATCAATGGTGGAATCAGCTTCAATCCATATTCTCAATTCATAGTATACCTGTGTCATCTGGAGTACATATGGTTTAACCAGGAACAGTCCTCTCTATTGACTCCCATCATGTATCTTGGTCTCTCCTTAGAAGCACAGAACTCAAAAAGGAAACTAAACTTGGTTTCATCATAGACATCAGCTAATGGTGTTTATTGAGATACTGTAAGTAATACTAAGGTTTCTTTGGTCTACCAGTTGTGTAATGAGAATCATTCATCCCTTTCACTACGTGGAATTCCTGGTGCTATAACAAAGATCAGCATCCCCTCTCAATTCTTGGTGTTCCTTAGTTTTTAGACTATCAGTATTGTAATCAGATTGGTTATCCTTCTCAGTTCATGAAATTCCCAACTTCTTCAGGCTCTGGGTGGTGTCACTTGGATTGGTTTCCTCTCTTGATTCCCATTTTGCCTGTTGGTGTGTTTTGGTATTGCCTATCTCGATGACCAGTATTGCCTGCTTTGTCTGTGATGTCACACAGATCAGTTCCCCTCTCAATTCATAGAGTTATCTGGACGATTGGTGTAGTAAGCAGGATTGCTTTCTTGATTCATTCACTTTTTTCCCTCTTTCCGGTGTTATCACCTAGTTTGCTTGTGATGTACATGTTTCCGCCCTCAGTTGTGGTATCCCTTCATTTTCTTGATTATTAGTAGTGTAACTGGGATCAGTCACACCTCTCATTTCGTGAAATTCCTTAAATATCTGTGATGTTACAGGACTGGTTTCCTCTCTTGGTTCCCAGTATTTTTTTTTTTGATGTCACATATCTCAATATACGGTATTGACTGATTTCTGGAGTGAAAACCAGATCACTGGATTAGGTTCTCTAGATTATTGCCATTTCTTAAATTTCTGAACCAGAAATGGTATAACTGGGACCAGTTAAACCTTTCACTACATACAATTTCTGTGTTATCTGGGTTATTGGTAGTGTACCCAGGTTGGTTTCCTCCTCTTGATCCCAGTATGCCTGTTTTGGTGTTACGTGTCTCCATCCATAGTGTTACCTGGTATGCCTGTAATGTAACCAGGGTCATTTTTCTGTACTGTGTATTGCTGATAATTGGAAAAGTAACTGGGAATGATTGTCCCTCTCATTTCATGGAATTCCTGAAATGTCTAGCCTATCATCCATAATCGGTGTACTCTGCTGATGGCTCTGAGGCCAGGTATCTGCACTGGCAATCGGCAGGTTGCTGGTTCGAGTCCCGTAAATGCCAAAAGGGACTTTGCTCTGTTGGGCCCTTAAGCAAGACACTTACCCTGCAATTGCTGAGCGCTTTGAGTAGTGAGAAAAGTGCTACATAAATGCAAAGAATTACTAGTAAAGAATTATTTTTTGTATTCCTAACTTGTCTGTGCTATCACTAGAGTAAGTAGGATCAGTTATAGCCTTTACTGCATCAAATTCCTAAGTTATCTGAGCTATGCTGGTATACCTGTGGTCAGTTCCCCTTATTGATTCACAATATGCCTATTGATCTCTTTTTACTGTTACTGGTTTCCATGCTCAGTGTTACCTGTTATATCCATAACGTAATCAGGATCATTCGACCAATAATATTCCTACGTTTTCCAGCCCATTAGTAACATGACTAGGATCAGTTATCCTTTTCACTTGATGGAATTCTTGAGATATCAGGGTCATTGGTGGTGAAGGATCAGTGTCATTCCTTGATTCCTGGTATACCTTAGCTGTCCAGACTTTCAGTTGTGTAATTAGGTCCTGTTATCCCTATCATTTCCTGAAATCCTTGAGATATCTTGGCTATCAATGGAGTAACCAGGATCAATGTCCTCTCTTGATTTCCAGTAAGCCTTTCGGCCTCTTCTTGATGTCACTCAAAAAAGTGTGTTAGCTGATGTCTGTGATAAAACTGGGGTTAATTGGATTTCTTCCCCTATTGATTCTTGGCATTCCTTACTTTACTACCGATCAGTAGCACAGCTAGAATCGTTTGCACCTTACACTACATGAAATTTCATGTTAATCTGGGCTATCGGTTACGGCAGTAGTCGGTTGCCCTTTCTTAATTCCCAGTATGCCTGTTGGTCTCTTTTTGGTGTTGCATACTTGTTTCCATGCCCAGTAATATCTGGCATGTAACCAGGATAATTTGTGATTTTGTAGACTATCGGTAGTATAACTAGGATTGATTATCCTTTTCAGTTCACTGAATTCCTGAGGTATCTGGGCTATCAGCGGTGTTACCCGGATCAGAGTCCTTTGCTGATTCCCACTACCCCTTATTTATTTGGTCTCTTGATTCCCAGTATTTTTTGCTCTGTCTGTGATATAAGGTGAAGCAGGTTTGTTTCTTGTTTTTCAGGAACTCCAGGACCGGCTGGTCGTATTTTGTTTACCTGAAAAAATCAGACCCGTAAAGAAGAAGAGCTAAATTTCTCAGTTTATTCATTTGCTTGATTCATAGCTTAGGATGTTGCTTCTCTGCCTTCCCTCCCAGTATATTGGATGTGACAGCCATGCCAGAGGTGTGCCTCACTTCTCTCTCCTTAGTAGACCTGACCTGACTGATTTGGCTAGCATGGAACTGAGAGTACCTTCCATATGTTGTCTCCAGCACTCCTCAGCTAGGTGGCCCAGCCAAATGGATTAGTAATTTAAAGGAGGGAATCCTTGGTAGGAGAGCTGAGCCAGCTTGTCCAGCTCCCAATTTCTAAAGTTCCAGAAACTACTGGCAAAGTAAGACAAGATGGAGGGGAGTTACACCGGAGTTGGATCTAATGAATGTCCCTTAAGATGACTCACTGGTGGACAGGAACCCCATGTGCTCATCTCTCTGGCTATGAGAGGACAGCTGGCTCTTGACATTTGATCTTCAAGGCCATGACAAGGACCCCACCAAGCCCCTCCCTCCAGATCCCCCTGGGCACTCTAAATGAAAGACAAATGAGAGATGAAATTGCTCTTTAAACTCTTATCAGCACTGCTAATTGCTTTAATTTTTCACTGCTCAAAAGATGCCTCCCTTCTTTTCTGCCGCTGCCTGCAATAGCATTTGCATTTCATCCAAAGATGACTTCACGTCAGCTGCAGATGTCACCAAATTAAACAAAATTAATCCCCAGTGTCTGTTTAGATGGAGACTTGAGATTTTTTTTCCTCCATAATTCAGTGAAAAAAAAACAAAATGCTGCCTTATCACAGCAAAACAAAACTCCCATCCTATCCAACCAGAAAGAAGGATGATTCTTTTTAGAATTTGCTAAATCCACGCCTGATATCCTTCTTGTCCTTCTTGTTGCCACTTTACCAGGGTTGTTAATATGGAATAATAAGGAAAAAATTTGAGGCACAAAAAGGAAAAAGCACGCTGGTGAGGAGGCTGACATTTAATGGACCTCTAAATTCAATAACCTCTTAAATAAAAAGAGGAGCATCTACAGCCCCCCATTAAATAAAATATTCAGATATCACAAGCCCGCCCAAAAAAACTCAGTGCCACTGTCCCTCTGGACACATCGACAAACTGGGAATTTACATACACAAGTGGGCACCACAGTGTCATCCCTTCTTCTGTCCTTGGGTCACCAGGCAGGTGTGTGACTCACCACTGGGTGTTGGTATTGAACCTGCCACTTTGTGCTGTATGCCGTAATCAGCCACTAGGGGCCACACTGGATTTGTAGTTTGTAATACAGTATAGCATCTTTTACATTGCAAAGCATTAAGAGGCACTTTATAGGCACTATAGTTACCTATGCCGGTTGGACATATTAGGGGATTCATTCAGGGTCACATCCGGAGTCAGTGGACAAGACTGAGCCACTGACCATCTATCTGTGTATAGTGCCTTTCAAAATACAATCCCAAGGCACTTTGCACAGTCCAATGGTGTTTCTTCAATACATGTAATGCGTACGCTTTGACAGGTTAAGGGTCTCACTTAGAGTGACATCAAATCTCAGGGTGTTGGCTTGAACCTCTGTACTTGTGATTTTGTATGTCACTTTTCAAAGTGGACACCATCTCAAGGCACCTGACGGCTTGAAAACGAGTCGGAATGCACTTTCAGTGGGGCAGCAACGAACACAGTGTCATACAGGGAAGCTGTGCTTTGGCTTGAGTGAGCACTTTACAGGGCCTAGACAGCCATTTATACATTTGAGTCGTGTGAGGCCTGACATATGAAATAACACACTCAGGGTCAAAAAGCGGGACAGAAACGGCAGCCTTCCAGTTAAATACCCACTAGGGTTAACTTAGTCAGTAGGGGGCAACGTGGCCTTCATACATCCAATAAGAGAACCCTGTAGACATCCAGCACACCCAATATCTGTCTATCTATCTAACTGTTTATATATATATATATATATATATATATATAGCATCTTTCATATGATCCATCATACAGCACCTTACACCTACTTATCTTTTATAGTCTTTCCCATCGAATTATCTTTCTTATTCATGTATCACCTTTCAATTGGTTTTCTTTAGTATAGTTTCTTTCCTTTCTGTTTATCTAGCTGGCTGGCTAGCTGTTATATAGTATCTATCACATCTGTCTGTCTGTGTATCTATCTATTGTAGCACCAGTTCTTTCTTAAACATTTGCCCTATTCTAAAATATTGTTCCAATCTATTAATTATATATCATTCTTCTTCTTAATTATCACCAGTAGGATTACCCAGTACTACTCTGTTTGGGGGCACCAACTCAATTTTGGAATGAAACCTCAAGCTTTATGTCATTCCTGTAAAAATGGGAAATCCATGCTAAGTTTATCAGAATGAAGTTTAACAGTGTAAATCTGCAAATCGGACAAACACAAGTGGGGTACCTGGCGCTGCTTGTGGTGCTGGCACAGACAAAACTTTCAAACAAAGTGTAGCTTACCACATTTTTTTGTACAAATGGGGCGTCTGCTTTGTGTATTAGACACAGCATCTTGCCTATCTGTTCAGCATATAGCTCCTTTCCCATATGATTGTATATGGCACCTTACCTGTCTATCCATCTCTCAATCTTAATTTTTTCTTTGTATAAAAATGTCCCAGCGTCAGCATCTTTCCTTGCCTAGGGTGCTTTGGCCCTTCTGCCCAGCTGTGCTACTTACCAAGCCCAGTTGACATTCAATGGCCACCAAATGCCAAGGCACATGAGATGGCCTGGGTGATAGGCTATCACAGAAACACTGCCCCACAGCTAATAAAGAACATGGTCAGTCAAAGCCAGACTCTCTGGCTGAGCGGCTACCATTAACTTTTCCATTTCCTCTGAATGGTGTCCAAGATGAGATGATAGCAGGCATTTTGCCTTAGTTGCGGACTGTGAGGCAGTGCAGCATCTAGATTTTGGGGGTGGTGGTGGTTTATGGGTAGAAATGCTGCAGCACTTTTAGAATCTGCCTGATGGTGAAAAATCGATCCGGTCCTCCACCTCCTCCTCCTCCTCCTCCTCCACAGATACGCCATATCAGCAGTGCCAACTGCAGGCCATAAATCACAGCTGCAGACGCAACACCAGAAAGCCGCCATCTGTAGAGTGAGCGGCTTTGTGATTCTGCAGCATTAGAACAATTGGGGGTGGGGGGTCCTTCGAGAACCAAGTGGGGGGGATGAGGGGAATTGTTGTTGGCTCAGTGACAAAGACGTAGAAAAAAATCATCAAAGTGCCAATCAATGTCTCACCACTAGTAGCACACAGGTGTTCAGAAGAAGGCACTTTGATCCCAAGCCATCAAGATGAATGGTAGGTAGACACTGTGGACCATCATGCAAGTGCTTTTGGGTTTGGGTGGTGGACTAAGAATGGTGTTACTGTCCAAAGCTTACACTGCACAACTGTGCCAGAGGGTCATTTGACCAGGCTAACACCATACACTGTGGGGTATACAGTAACTTGGTAGATTTTTGGGAGTTTATCACACCATGAACCCCTCCACCTCTGTATTTCAGATACCACTTTACTATTTTGGTCTGGGGCTGGGCACAGTGCAGGGGATTAAAGTATAATTGGTGTTATCTGTGGGATTCTTCATCTAATCACCTGTTTTGAGTGGCATGAGGCACCTGAAAGATGAGAGATGCCAGAGAATGTGCTAAGTGGCACATGTGCTCCCTCAGGTCTGGCATCACCACCTCATGTTTCCAGTGCCACAGCTGTGAATGGACCTCACGTTAAAACTGGACCTGTAAGGCCAGTGTCTACTCATGAGCTCCCTTTAGTGGTGGACAAGTGTCATGACGTCAGAGACAAATCTGAAATTCAGAGAACAGTTTGAATGAGGGAGTGTGTGGAGGTGTGTGGGACTTGAGTCAGCTACCCACTTGTGCTCACCAGCCTCCAAAATTCAGTTATGAAGGCAAATGGGTACAGAAATGTCAGGGTTAGGCTAAGCAGGAAGAAAAGGTATTTAAAGACTTGTAAATAGACAATTGTTTGCACTAAAGTCACTTCTTGCGAAAAACGATCACACATTTGTGTTTCAAAGACGATACCAGCACCAGCGTGTGATGCCAAGGAGGGCATCATTAACCCTTTAGAGTGGCATCACCTTGAAAAATTGTACGTCATTACTGTTTGTGGCCGCACCCCGGTGTGTGTATGTGTGTGTGTGTGTATGTGTGTGCGTACAGATGCACTGGGGAGAGGGGAGAGGTGGGTCTGGGGCGATGGTTAGTGACGGCCATTTTTTATTTTTTCTACAACCAGTTTCTATATGTATATAGTGTACATACATATCTATATATTTGTATTTATTTAAATTTTTTGTCACACACAGAGTTTATATTTAAATGCCACATGTGGTGTATAATTTTGAACCCAGGTCTGCATGCAGGAGGGAGGCCTGTCATACGTACAATACTTCATCATAAGGCACACTCACAAAGCCTTACTTACCTTCTGGTGTTTTTGAAAGCAGTTCTATTTATGTATTTATTTTCAGTTTCAGAGAGCATTGGTGCCACTGCTGGCACACAAAAGGAGATTAATGACACCAACTGGGTACAGTGTTGAGCCAATCATGTAAAACGGGGTCCTGGCATTAAAATGTACTTTCATAAATGTCTTCAGCATCTTTGGACCTTTTTTCTTTCTTTTTATTCATTGACCTGTTAAGCTAAATATTGGCATTAATGCCCATGCTGGCCTGGACTGGATGGTATTTACCTGGCATGATGTGTGGGCACATGCGGGGATAAGTACAACTGGCAGTGGAAGAGTTAAGGTTAGATCAAATACTGGAATGGGAAACATTGGCTCTGAGAAAGTATTTGTCCCCTGGAACCCTGGGTTCAAAACAGCATCAGAAACAAATCCATGAGAAAGAACATCGGGTTCAGAAAGTCTGCAGTTGCCTTCACTCTTTTCACATTTTATGATGCCTTCTGCTCACATCATTTCAATTAAGTTTTTCCACTCATCAAGCAACACTCAACATCCCAAAATGGCAAAACAAAAACAGGATTTTAGAAATGATTACAAATTCATTAAAAACAACCAACTGAAATATCACACTGATACAAGCATGAAGACCCTTTGGTTTGGCTCTGGTCCATCACATTCTCTTGATCATTATGGAGATGTTTAAAGTCCACCTGTGGTGAATTTCATTGATTAGACAGATAAGGAAAGGCACACACCTGTCTATAGAAGGTCCACCAGGTGAGGGAAAAACATGCCATGAGGTCGAGGCCTGGTCTGAATTGCCATCAGAGCTTAGAGACAGGATTGTGCCAAGGCACAGATCTGGGGGAAGGATACCAGCAAAATGGCTGTAGTACTGGAGGTTCCCAAAAGCACAGTGGCCTTTGTGATTGTGTTAAATGGAAGAGATATGGAACAACTATGACTCTGCCTAGAGCTGGCCACCCAACAAAACTGAGCAATAAGGTTAGACGGCATTGAGGTGACCAAGAATCCAATGGTCACTCGGGCTGAGCTCCAAAACACCTTGGTGGAAAACGGGAAACTTCCAGAAGAGCAGCCATCACTACTCCACTAAGCCGGGCTTTATGACAAAGTGGCCAGAAAGAAGCCTCTACTTGGTAAAAAACACATGAAAGCCCCCTTGGAGTCTGCAGAAAGGTACCTCAGGGACTCTCAGACTGTGAGGAACATGACTTTTTGACCTGATGAAACCAAGATTAGCGTCAAGTCTTGAGGAAACCAGGCACCACTCGCCATGGTCCAATGATGACACATTGGTGGTGGCAGCATCTGAAAATGGGAGACTAGACAAGTTCAGAGATATCCTTAATGAAAGCCTGCTCAGAGCGATCTGATGGTTCACTTTTTAACAGGACCAAGAAAAGGCTTAGGGCCAACTCTGAGGAAGTCCTTGAGATGATCACCTTGAGCCCAGACCTGTACCCAAGTGAAGGTATCTGGAGAGACCTGAAAACAGCCGTCCAAGGGCGGTCGCTCGCCACTCCACCTGACAGAGCTTGAGAAGGTCTGCTGAGAAGTAATGACAGAAAGTCCCCAGGGTCTGGTGTGCTGAAGCTTGTCGTATCACAAACACAAAGACTCCGAGCTGGAATGGCGGCCAAAGGGGCTTCAACAAAGTACTCAGTGAAGGATCCGAATGCCTGTGTCAATGGGATATTTCAGGTTTTGATCTTTAACACATTTACACAGACGTCTAAACTCCTGTCTTCACTTTGTCAGTCTGGAGTGTGGAGTGTTGCTTGACGAGAAAAAACTATTTGAAATGATTTTAGCACCAAGGCTGCAATGTAACAAAATGTGACAAAAATGAATGGGGGTCTGTCTATATGTCCCTCTCTGGGTGTTGAGAAGCTGTGTGCCCTACCTGGAGTGACTGTTGTCAAAATTCTTTAGAAACAAGACAGTGAAAAAGTGAGTGCCCCCACCCGGATGTCGTACTTCACCTGGAAAGTTTGGTTTAAAAATTCAGCACAAACTAAGCAGTGAAAAAGTAAGAGTCCCCCATCACTAGGGTTCAGAAGCAAGCACTCCGTCTGTTTGAAAAAAGAAATCAGAAACAAGGCTGTGAAAAAGTAGGTGCCCCCTTGAGGGCGTACCCTGTCTTGAAATGACTGTTTTAAATATTCTTCAGAAACAAGGAAGGTGCCTCCATCAGCAAGGCTTGGTTCAAATAAATAAGGCAGTGAAAAAGTACTTTAGTACAGGGTTAGGAAGTTCCAGTTCATAAATGCTTCAAGGACAGGGTGGTCTCGCCTTTCTCTGTGAATGCTGTCCAGTCTTAACAGTGAGTTACAGTTGCATATGAAGGGTAAAACCAATCAGGATTGTTTCTGCGCCAAAAGATTAGAAATCAAAGTCGAGCCACACAACAGCTAGTTGTGCAGTCTGGCATCCCTTGTCATTTTAATTGAGATCAGCATCTGTAGTGCTCAAGTTTGACGTCCCCTCCAACCAGACTTTTGGTTTGCCACTTGCCATGAGCGGCGCTATATTGAGTAAAGGTTGCAGACTCTACAAAGCTCAAGATGTCCTCTTGTATACCCTTCCCCTAAATATGACAGACCTGTTGAACGTCTCGCCTCCATAATTTGCGAATGTGTACCTTGCAGTAAATAGGCCGCCCAATTTGTCTTCATTTGTCTGTGTTTTTATAGCACCTTACCAAACAAATGTGAATCAAATGAACGACTGCAAACAAAAACAAGGCAAAAAAACAATTTGCCTGCACGAAAATTCACAGAGAGATTGACTCGGCGCCATGCCGTCAGCACACAAAGCGAGCAGAGCAGCAGCGGGCAGATTGCTCAGGTAGTTAACGGCGTTTAGCCGGCGCCGATTGATCGCACCACGGGGGCCTGCTCTGCGCCTCCGAACCTGCCTCGGCTGTCACAAATGATCAACGGTGTGACGCCGGCGCGCTTTGAAGGCGACCAAGGCAGGGCCCATTAGACCGAGGCTTTAACGAGACGTAATAGCGACTCTGACTGCTAAAAAGGAGGGAAATTAAAAATTCAAGAGTCACAGATCCATCCCTGTGTCAGTACCATATGTGGAGATACAGACCCCCATCCAAGCTGAGAGCTGAAGGTCTGATGGCCACCATGGGACGGCCGGTGGGCAAAGGGACTCACTCAGAAAGAGTGGAGGTGACTCTGTGATTTTATATAGCGCCTTGCATATCAAACACCATACCAAGGTGTGCGATTTTTGACATATTGAGACGTCATGGTGTTCCGCACTCTTGGGATTTTATATAGCGCCTTTACTTAGCGAATACAATATTGAAGCACTGTCATGACATGGCAAATCTGTGTTATGGATGACTGGACAGGTAAAGACACCGGCGAGGCGGGGGAAGCTGTGCAGACCACCCTGTGATTTTATATTTAGCACCTCAGACAGCAAACCTCCATCCACATCACTGACTTGCTCCAACCAGGTCTAATGAGAAAGGCTCTATATAAAATCACAAGGTCGTCTCCATATCTCTGTCCCGCTCCTGCGCTTCTTAAGAATAAATGGACTTAAAGCTGAGGTGCTCTGAGACACAAGACCTGGACAGGCTGGCATGAGTCTGGAATTCCATCTTGTGCCAAGGCTGCCAAGCAGTGGGCACTCACTTTCCTTGTCACTAAACCCTCCCTGATCCGTCCATCTCCTTCATTTGCTGGTGGGCGTGAGAGCATTAAGAGCAGCCTCGGAGCAAATGACTGTAATCAAGGAGCTGTCAGTCACAGAGGGTCCGGAGGAGGGGGTCCTGGCATGGCGTGGGCTGTGATCTCTAAGCACTGAGCTTCTTGACAGCTTAAATCGCCGAGCACTCATTATAGAAGTGAAGCCTTGAGACCCCTTGGGTGGGAGGAGTGAGTGCCACTGTTAGGAGTGCATTTACTGTGATGGGGCAGAAGCTGAGAGCCAGTTTAATGCCCTTCTTCACTGCCAGAGTCCTGCAGATGGCTCTGGGCTGGTGCCTCTACACGGCTTTATATCAGAGGGGCAACACAAGGGGTGGGGGTGGGGGTCCCAAACCAAATGAATAAATAAACAACATCAAGTCTAAAAATGTCCTTCAGGTACTCTGGTCACCGACAGGTTGTGTACACGAGGGTCAAAAGGTCTGCTGATGGCTGCCCACCCAGCAGCATGCTCAGGGATATGCCATCCAGGCCTCACGGCCTCTTCTGATTCAGCAGGGCCTACAGAATGAGACCTGGGGGACTGTGAGGGACGGTCAGATTGGGGGTCACCAGCAGGATGAGCCAGACGTGCACAAAAACCTCAGAGCAGAACGTGACTGGACAGCAAAAGACGGCGATCTGAACCCCAACAGGACATCCAGTCCAGAAGATGAATGACTTGAGCGCCATCACATCAGAACACCCATCAGAAAGACCTCAAGGACGGTGGGCAGGCATCCATGTGGTTCGCCCTCTGCCAGTGCAGCTGACCACTCGATGGACATGCCAGGTACACTTTGAGAAAGGATTAATCACTGCCTCTCTGCTCAGTCAATCGGTGCTTGTTTTATATAGCGCCTTGATTATCACCTATCCTCGTAGTCATGAAGTCTTTGCCTTATGTAGTGCCTTGATCATTATATAAACTTTCAGTCTGTCAATCAATGCTTGACTTAAAAATCACATTGACCATCATTGCCATCATCTCAGTCGATTTGCTCTATATAGCACCTTGAACATTTCTGTCCTCTTGGTCAATGAGCTCATCACTCATCTTCCTTAGTCACTTAGTCTTTGTCTTATATAGCGCCTTACTGATCACTCTTCCTCCCAGTCACTCAGTCTTTGTCTCATACAGTGTCTTAATCATCACCTATCCTTTCTGTCTTTCTATTGATGTGACTTATATAGCGCCTTGCTGGTCACCTGTCCTCCCCGTCAATCCACCTTATATGGCGCAATCTGCTGTCTGCTGCAATCCTCACAAGTATAACAAAGAGGTCGTAAACACATAATGAGAGTCTGTTTATTATGTAGTGCCTTGATCATCATCTCTCCTCTTAGGAATTCTTTCATCCAGTCTTTTTGTGAACCTCTTGTGTCCACTCGGTCAATCAGCTCTCGTCTTATATAGTGCCTTGCTCATCACCCTTTCACTCAGTCACTCTTCTTTTCCTTATCTGGCACTACTATTATCACCTTTTCTGTCAGTCATTCTGTTTGTCTTGTATAGCGCCTTGATCATCGCCCTTCATCTCAGTCGGTCAGTCTTTGTCTTGTATAGCACCTTGAACATCTTTTGTCCTCTCGGTCAATGAGCTCATCACTCATCTTTCTCAGTCACTTAGTGTTTGTCTTATATAGTGCCTTGATTATCACCCTTCCTGTTGGTCAATGAGGTTTTGGCTTATATAGCGCATTGCTCGTCGTTTGTCCTCCCTGTCAATCCGTCTTTGTCTTATATGGCGCCATCTGCTGTCCACGGCAGTCCTCACAAGTATAACAACGGGAGTCGTAAACACAAAGTGAGAGTCTGTGGAGGCGCTAATTGAATTTCGACGGCAACGCTTTAAATGGTAACCTAACGACCTAATGGTCCCGACGTCCTCTTCTCCTCCCCTAATTTAAAGTTCAGCGGTGGTCTTTCTTTTTAAAAAGTGCTCCTCCTTTTATGTTTCCTTATTTTGTGAGCTCCTGCCTGCAGAAGAAGTTACGGGCTGAGACTCCCGATCGGAGCGCAGGCCATCTGCAGCTCGTCATTCTCAAAGATTGCGTTCAACTGGAAGACGTGAAGTTCAGTCTTGGAAAGCGCGAGGAGCTCCAGGGAACTTTCCAAAAAAATGCCGAGTGCCCCTGCAGGTCACCAGCAAAAAACGGCAACTGCAAATGACAAAAACAGGGGGTCGTAAAAATTATTTATAACCGCGGCAAACATCTGGAAAAAAAGCAGTCCGCGCCGCCTGCTGTAAGGACAGTGCATTGAGCTCCGAGTGGACCGGCAGGTGGAGCGGGAAATTCAGGGCTCTCCGTGCCGACGGAAGGAGGAGACGATGACCAACAGTTTTAAATGGATGGGCTCCCCCTGCAGGTGGGTACAGGAGGCCCTCTGAGTACAGTGACAAAGCAAAGAATTGATCAGTAGTGTGCCACTTATAGGGTGCTTTAACTTCACGACTTAGGGCGCCCCACCAAGGTGGGTCCTGCCAAATACTGTCTACAGTGCAAAGGTTGGTAGTGACAAGACTGAGCAGCGCCCCCTAGAGGAAAAGAAGGGTCTAGCAGTCTGGAGTTCAATGACGGCAGATAGACTGGACTTGAGGGCGCCGCCTGCAGGTCAGTGCAGTGGTTAGGTGGGAGTTCAACAGAAATCAGGCTGTAGGAACCAAGAGAGCTCCCTGCAGCTGAGTCCATCGGTTCACACCATTTCCATATAAGATGCAGAATGTAACAAACCCATTTAATTGAAGTCAGTGCTACAGGGGAACTGGAGCCTATCCTAGCAGCACTGGGCACAAGACTGGAGTCCAACCTGGACAGGGTAACCTGAAGCACACACCACACCAATGTGGAAACATCGACTCACCTGATGTGTGGGAGAGAAAACCTCACGGGCATGAGGGCAGCATGCAAAATCCAGACTGACCACGTCTGACGTGGGATTTACACTCCAGAACCTGGGTTAGAAAGAACCCCTGCTGCACCCTTGGGCCACTCTTAGAAAAAAAAAAGATAAACAATTGAACAATAAACAATAATGAACAATAACCTTCTGAGTGGCGAGGGGCCAGAGCCCACCCTGGCAGCTCCTGATCACAAGGCTGGAAACCTCCCTGGACAGGAGAACGTCGACAGACAATGAAAAAAGCCTTCTCAAAGTTGCTTAATCCGAGTTTGGAATAACAGAGGGCAGGAGTCTGGCAGCATCGGGCACAAGGCAGGAGTAGGCACTAGATGGGGTGTCAGTCTGTCAAAGTCATTAATAATAAAAATAATAACAATTCATCATCATTCATCATCATTCAGGCTTGAACTCACAGCCAAACGGAGGTAATTCTGGTACCACTGGGCACAAGGAAGACGGGTGCCAGTCCATCACAGATATTAATATTAGTAGTGGTGGTATAGCAAAAACATCGCCAAACAGCTCAAACCTTCTCAATCCAGTTAGGGGTCACAGAGGACCAGAGCCCAGCATGGCAGCACCCGGAGACAAAGCAGGAAACATCACCGGACAGTCTGTTACAAAGTGTTGGAGCCTATTCTGGAACAATAATAATAATGCCAGTCCAATATAATATTTTTGATTATTATTATTATTATTATTATTATTATTATTATTATTATTATTATTATTATTATTATTGCACGCTCAAACCTGATTGATTCAGCTGAGAGTCACGGGGGCCCAGAGCCTTTCCTGGCACCTGGTACAAGGTAAGAAAGAGAGCTGTGCAGGATGGCAGTCTGTCCCAGTTCAGCAGGACAGAAGCTGGCACAGTGGCACTCAGAGAGTCTCCCTCCTGTCAATGAATGCCCGCTGTCAATGAGTGGCCCGCCAGCCAGCCAGTGTTATTGTTTTTAATAGCAACCTACAAAAGCAGGCATTGCCATCCCAAGATGCTGCCCAACTGTTTTGCCACTGGCACACTGGCAGATGATGAGTCCCTCGCTGGTTAGCCACTGTGACAGACTGACCAAGCGTCATTGATATTAGCAGGTGAAGAGTTTCTCACAGATTGATCCTGAGCCATGGTGGCTGACCACCAACCTGGCATCCTTCTGATTTAATATAGCGCCTTACCAAGGTGACCACCACCCTTCCAAGTTGTTGTAACTTGTTTCCGTGTCTTAGCAGGCATGCTGACAGATAAGGAGCCTCACATTACACCTGTTATTGCAGCTTTTATATAGCGCCTTACCAAAGTGACCACCTCCTTGCATGGCGCTGTATGTACAGATGATGTCTAATTGTTTGCGTATTTTTTCCTTTCTTTTATTTCTCTTTCTTTCTTCTTTTTCTTGTTATCATTGAAGGAGCTACAGACTGACAAAGTGGTAAAGCAGTCGCTGCACACAAATGTGTCCTTTGACAATTGGCGTCTGGGGCCATAGGCCCCGTCACTGTGCCCATCAATCTGCTTGGCACTGCTGTCACCGTTAATCACAATGCGAGGATGTCATTTGTGCCACCTGTCATTGAGAAAAATGCCAGCAGGTTACAAATTGGGCAGCGGAAGCAGCAAACACCATATCGCTTGTCGTCTGTAGGAAATCCAACAAGATGGCGGGGGCTGGGGGCTGGGGGCAGCTGCAGGGGCAGCAATGCTCCCCTCCATTTTGCCCGTACCGCTGATCTCCTTCTGGTGTTGAGGTTTGACAGATGAGTGGGGACGCTTCCTGGAAGCAGTTAATTTGTCATTGTCCTAATTAACCCCACTGCTTTACAAGCTGGCGGGCGAAGCGCGGTCAGTGAGATGGCAGCCAGGCATGTCAGCGAAGAGACGAGCAGGAGGAGAGGCAGCCATAGAAACAGAAGGAAGGAGGGGCAGAGAGGAACTGGTCCAAGCTAGGATCGACCCAACATGGCCACACGCCCAGGAAGAATGGAATTAAGTGGAGGAGCAGCTCTGTGAGGGCTTCATCCAACATCTGTGGTTTACACACACACACACACACACACATTCTGTGGGGCTCCTCAGGATGGCTCCGCCCATCTCTCTCATTCTCGCTCTTTTCAGGCTCCACCCATTCTGACAGTGTCTCTTTTAAGCTCCTCCCCTTCTAAAAATGTCCCTCAGGCTCCTCCCCTTTTTACAGAATTTCTCTTTAGCTCTTGCCATTCTGATAGACACCAGTTCTCTTTAAGCTCCGCCCTTTCTGAGAGTGTGTCTTTCTCTCTCTCTCTCTCTCTGTAAGGCCTGTACCTCCTGACAATGGCTCTCTCTCAATCTCCACCCCTTCTGACAGTTTTTCTCCTACTCTCTTTCAAACTCCACCCTTTCTTAAAGTATTTCTCTCAGGCTCCGCCCCTTCTGACAGTATTTCTCCTTCTCTCTTTCAAACTCCGCCCTTTCTTAAAGCATTTCTCTCAGGCTCCGCCCCTTCTGACAGTTTTTCTCCTTCTCTCTTTCAAACTCCGCCCTTTCTTAAAGCATTTCTCTCAAGCTCCGCCCCTTCTGACAATTTCAGTCTCTTTCTGTCTTTCTCTTAAACTCCACCCCTTGTTCATATGTGTCTCTCTCTCTCTCTCTCTCTCTCTCAACCCTCAGTGCTCATCTCTCAAACTGCACCCCCTCAATGGTGCCTCTCTTAGGCTCCGCCCCTTCTGACAGCATCAGTCTTTTTTGCCTTTTAATGGCTGCAGGTTTTTCTGATTTTTGTGCCTCCACACTCCCATCTCTGAGCTCTCCTGGCAGTTCCTTCCACCTCGAGGTTCAGGTTTTGTTCACCTTTCGATTTTCCACACACAGCTGGGTTTGCCTTTCCTGATCAGTCGAATCAATTGAACTGACCACAGGTGGACCCCAAACATCTCAGTGATAATCAATAGAATGGGATGCACCAGAGCAAATGTCAAGTGTCATAGCAGAGGGTCCACATGCTTGTGTCAGAGTGGTAGTTCAGTTTTTATTTTTTCATTATTATTTTTAATGAATTTCCAGACATTTCTACACCCCTGTCTTCACTTTGTCATTTTGAGATGTTGAGTGTTTCTTCATGAGGGAAAAAATGAATTGAGAGGATTGGAGCACAAAATGCGGGCAAAGTGAAGGCGTCTGAAATCTTTGTGACTTCCACAGTCATCGCCGCACTCCTGTAGTTGGCAGTCAGGGCACAGAGCGGACCCCCTAGGTGAGCTGCAGACACCCAAAGTACGTCTTCTTAACAATCCATTCAGAGCCTAAAGAGGGGACGAGACTTCTACTGAAAGTTTAAAATGAACTCAAGAAAACAACAAAACAAGAATACAATTCAGCACAAAGCAGACGTTAGACATTATGGGTCCCGCTCAGCAAAATGAGATACTCTGCTAATAAATAATCCAATCTGCTGTGCACGGTTTTCAGACTGGGGGCCACAGCCCCCTGGGGGTCCTTAGCAGTCCTGGCGGTGTTGTTGTTCTTTTAAAAAATGGTTAGTCCATCTTTAAACGATTGTCTTTAATCAAACAGTTAACAGTAAACAGAACTCAGAATGCTCTCCAGTTGTTGCTTACATCAGCGTATTTAACACCACAGGCTCACTTAAAAATAAAAACATGAAAAACCCACCTTAATAAAATGACAAGTGGCTGTGTGTTCAACCAGTTGCCATGTCTTTGGCATTCCAACAGATGGCACACCCCAAACATTTGTAGTAATAAATTGCATTTCATTTGGCATTCCAACAGATGGCACACCACAAACATTTGTAGTAATAAATTGCATTTCATTTGGCATTCCAACAGATGGCACACCCCAAACATTTGTAGTAATAAATTGCATTTCATTTGGCATTCCAACAGATGGCACACCACAAACATTTGTAGTAATAAATTACATTTCATTTGGCATTCCAACAGATGGCACACCACAAACGTGTAGTAATAAAATGCGTTGCATGTGTCGTTCCATCAGATGGCACACAAAAATCAGAGGTCGGGCATCCCAAAGCGAGTAGAGAGCACAAGGTGGGAACAACATTTGCCAGTGTCAAGTCTGAGTCAAGGTCAGAATCCAGTACAGGGCACAAGACATGGCACCACCCCTTTGCGGAGTGCATTAAATGTCAGTGACAAGCAGAGGGCACAGGACAAGTGCAAAACCTGAATGTGGCATCAGCCCATTGCAGGGGAAGTTCAGTGTCACATACTGGGTGCCAATGTCAGTGTCACACAGAGGGCACAATGCAAGTAGAACACTTGGACAGGGTGCCAGTCCATTAGTGGGTGGGTTCCTTGACAGTTAACCTTTTTTATATGCAGCCCCCATAAGAATGCAGAATGTTATCTCTGTGCGCCAGGCTGAAGGTCTTTTGAGTTGTCATTGTTTCGACAGCACCCAGTGCAAGGCAGGCGCCAACCCAGTATGGGGTGTCCATTCACCTCTGTGCCCGCTGGTGCACATAAACATGTAGAGCTGCCAGCTAATCCAAGCTGTGGATGGCAGAGGAACACGAGGAGAACAAGCAAACTGCACAGACAGAGGAGGAGCACCCAGTGAATTAAAGTAGGACCACCTGGAAGGCGCAACGTTAAACCGCCGAGCAGATGGAGACGTCTCTTTACTTTAAATAAGAGAGCAGCGGCATACTGATGAGTGGAGAATGCGACTCGTGCTCTTCATTAAAGGGAAATAAATAAATAAATTCAACATTGGCCCGAAGCCATCATGACAATACGCGAGCGCAGTCCTTCAGATCTTCAGAGCGTTCTCTGCTGGAGCCCCTCAAACATAAACAAAGCCCCCATAACTGAGAGATGTAAGCAGAATCCTGTTGGTAAAAAAACAAAAATATTTCAAGTCTCCTTCCAGATTCTGCCTTTGTGAAAAAAGCCAGCATCTCCCACGAGGGTCTTCACTCTGGCACTGTGACAAAAGTGGTCCAGCTGGAGGGGGACATGCGGGGGTGTGGGGGGGGATCGGGGTCCTAAAGCACTTTAAGTGAGCTGGACGCGTACATCAGGCCCACAAGGAATGGGGTTCGAATTATTGGGGAATTCACTGGAAATCACATCTGGAAAAAGCGGCCACACCGGCTACACTGGGAGACCTGACTCACCACCTGGCTCTGTGAATCAGGATATAAAAATGTCAAATTGTCTAATTTAAGGCGCTATATAACACGTGGGTACACAGGTAAGAGCAGAAACATTGAAGAGGGAAAGTAAGAGAAGACAAAAGCAGACCGCAAAATGGAGACCTGTGCCAGCCAAGATGAAGAGCAGGAATGGCCGACCACCTCGAGATGTGGCAGCTCAGGAGATCGGACCGCTCGGTGAGAAATGCCCACCCAGTCAGAACGCCACTACTGCCCATCAATGGTGTAATAATGATAGATAGATAGATAGATAGATAGATAGATAGATAGATAGATAGATAGATAGATAGATAGATAGATAGATGAAAGGCACTATATGATAGATAGATAGATAGATAGATAGATAGATAGATAGATAGATAGATAGATAGATATGAAAGGCACTATATAATAGATAGATAGATAGATAGATAGATAGATAGATAGATAGATAGATAGATATGAAAGGCACTATATAATAGATAGATAGATAGATAGATAGATAGATAGATAGATAGATAGATAGATAGATATGAAAGGCACTATATAATAGACAGATAGATAGATATGAAAGGCACTATATAATAGATAGATAGATAGATAGATAGATAGATAGATAGATAGATAGATAGATAGATAGATAGATATGAAAGGCACTATATAATAGATAGATAGATAGATAGATAGATAGATAGATAGATAGATAGACAGATAGATAGATATGAAAGGCACTATATAATAGATAGATAGATAGATAGATAGATAGATAGATAGATAGATAGATAGATAGATAGATAGATAGATAGATAGAAATGAAAGGCACTATATAATAGATAGATAGATAGATAGATAGATAGATAGATAGATAGATAGATAGATATGAAAGGCACTATATAATAGATAGATAGATAGATAGATAGATAGATAGATAGATAGATAGATAGATAGATAGATATGAAAGGCACTATATAATAGACAGATAGATAGATATGAAAGGCACTATATAATAGATAGATAGATAGATAGATAGATAGATAGATATGAAAGGCACTATATAATAGATAGATAGATAGATAGATAGATAGATAGATAGATAGATAGATAGACACTGTGGACTTCATGCCCTGAGGTTGTGTGTTCAAATCCCACCACTGACCCAGTGTGACCATCAGAACGTCATACCGACCCCCAATACCAGCCCCCCTCCAGTATCTCAAATGTTGTAAGCTGACAGATATGGGAAAGGCGCTATATCATAGATTGCTGGATGTGAAATCGACTCCTACTCTTGTTCCCCATCAGCAGGGGGCGATGTCCCACCCTCGGGCCGGTAATTTCCCGCCTGGCTGTGCGCGGACTCAGACAAGCGGCGAGGCGGGCGCCATAAAAAGCGATAAGCTGAACGCAATTCTCTTAATGAGAATTTAAGATTTTCTTCCGTGTAAGCAGAGTAGACAACACGCGAAGACGTCACGGCGGGAGAAGATCGGGTTATAGGAGCCGAAAATATTTTCTGCTTCTCACTCCAAGTACTTGTCAGCCCCACAAATCAACGTGAAAGCAAAATATTAAAAGAACTGGAAATAATTGTACAGTTGATGTCAGAAAGCCCTCGGTGAATCAATATTAGATCGCCTTTGCAGCAGAAATAAAATCTCCCACTTAATTGCCTCCCACGTTCATTCCAGTTGGCTTCACCTCAAACACGGAGGACGTCGAAACGGAGAGGACTGCGGGCGCATTCATTTCGGAGGGCACACGCGAGGGCGGCGGTCCGATGAACTGCGGTGGTCCATCAGCGGTCCACAGGGGGTCCAAACGTGCAGCCTCACGTACATTTAAAGAAGCTTTACATCAAAACACAAATACATGTGTGACACCAGGGGGAGAACCCGCACGAGAGATTTTTAAACCTTCACGCGGCCCACCGGCACTTGGACCTTTGTTCTGTTTCATGCCATCCTGGCCGCTGGAGTTATGAGCCAGCCTGCTGCCATTTCAATCTGAGTGCCGACCATTTAGCTGTCATCTGCTTTGTTGACTGTTGCACATTTTAAGTCTTTGAGTACTCCATTTATTTTTGAAACTTCATGTTGCCCATCAACATCTGAGCCTTCACGTAGTCATAAAAGCCCCTGGTGTTCTTTCTAAGCCTTCATGTAGTCCATCATTTTTTAACTTTCATCATCATCATCATGTAGTTCATCGGCATTTTCGGATTTTATATCTTTTGTTGATGTGTTAACCTTTACATAGCGCAGCATTCAAGTCTGTACAGTATGTGCTCCATCGGCACTTGAGCCTTCATGTATTCATTCTCTATTTCATGTCATCACGAAAGCCCCTGGTATTCTGAACCTTCAATCAGCCTCTTACCACTTCAGTCTACATGGAGCCCATCAGCTCATCATTTTGAGCCATCTCATGTAAGCTGACATTTGAACCATCCTGTCACCTGCAGTGTTTTCAGCCTTCGTGTGCTCCATCCATTCCTTATTAGCTCCCAAGCCCTTCACATGGCCCCCCAACCTTTTGAACCCTCGTGTATTTATTCATTATTGTATGCCGTCGTGACGTTTTGAGCTGTAGGGGACTGCCATCATCTGAGCCCATCGGCATCTGTAGCTGTCTTGTAGTTTTTGAACCTTCCTGTAGCCTCCCAAGCATTTTAAGCTTTCATGTGGCCCATTAGTTTTTCAGTCTTCATGTACCCCATCTTCATATATTAAGGCTTTGAGAACGCCATTTATGTTTTTACTTTATTGCAGCCCATCATCATTTGAACCTTCATGCAGATTTTTTGAGCTCTTGTAGCTCCTTTCACATTTCCCATCAGCATTTGAGCCTTCAAGTGGCATGTTGGCAATTTTACCCTGACCCAGCATCACAAAGGCGGAGGGCATTTTGAGCCGTTCCATAATCTGCTGCCCTTTGAGTCTACGCTTAGCCTATCAGATTTTTTTCTTTTAGCTGTCTCATGATTTTGTTGATGGTTGAACTTTCATGTAGTCCATCAATTTTTGAAGCTTCATACACTTCAACTCTATTTGAGACTTTATATATTGTGGGAAACAGCCCGGACACAGACAGGTAGAAACCACACACATTTATTTCCACTAATATACACAATAAAGAGAAGCACAGACAACCCACTTCACCCCAAAGTCCAGGCCTTCTTCATCAATGCCTTTTCAGATCCTCTCCTCTCCTCTCCTCTGAGCTCTGTCCTGCTACTCTCCCGACTGGACATCAAATGGAGGGAGGCGGCCCCTTTTATCCACACCCGGATGTGCTCCAGGTGCTTCCCGATTAACCTCCGCCGACTGTGTCGGAAGTACTGGCTGCGCACCTGGAAGCACTCCGGGTGTCCCTGGTCTTGATCCCCAGGGCTCCTCGGCCATTGGGGCGCCCCCTGGCAGTGACCACGGCTCCTATAGGGTTAAGTTTCTAAGCTCTGTGCCCGTGTTCCCCAAAGACACCAGGGTGGTCGCCCCCTCGTGGTCTGGAGGAGACATAATCCCTCCTCCGGTCCTTCTGGGAGTCCCATCTGGGTTTCACCCCCCCAGCCACTTGCCACAATATTCAATCAGGGTTTTTAGCTATCATGTAACACCACCCCGGACCCGACATTTTGAGGCTTTGGGCCTCCGTAATGAACCAAAATCAAACTATTGAGGGTATATAAAAAATGTAAAAAAACCCTATAGATATAAATGACTCAGTGCCCATTGCTGAGTTTGCTAGGGAATGTTGTGGCAGAAGGTCGCATGGTGGCACAGTGGGTAGCGCTGCTGCCTCGCAGTTAGGGTTCGCTTCCCTGGTCGTCTCTGCATGGAGTTTGCATGTTCTCCCCGTGTCGGCGTTTGTTTCCTCTCACAGTCCAAAGACATGCAGGTTAGGTGCATTGGCGATCCTAAATTGTCCCTAGTGTGTGCTTGGGTGTGTGTGTGCCCTGCAGTTGGCTGGCGCCCTGCCCGGGGTTTGTTTCCTGCCTTGCTCCCTGTGCTGGTTGGGATTGGCTCCAGCAGACCCCCGTGACCCTGTAGTTAGGATATAGCGGATTGGCTAATGGATGGATGGATGTTGTGGCAGAGTGCAGGAAGGTGGGCGCCTGCGCGCTGCGAGAGTAGGACGGAGTAAGACCAGGCTAGGCGGGGTTACCTGTTTGAGTGGCAGCGTTCTGGGCGGAGCTAATCGTTTGAGTGGCGGCAAGGAAAAAGCACGCGTCTTTAAAGTCCAGAGGGTTTGAGAGAAAGAGGGCGGAGATATTCCAACGAGGCTAAAAAATCGGAACCCCCAAGCACGCGTAAATGTTCTCCTGTTCGGGCCATCATGTCAGTGAAAATGACGAGATTTGGGAGCAGCGTCCACCAGCCGGCACGTATTAGTTTCGGAAGCGTTTCATGTGATCCAGTAGAAACGGGAAAGTAAAATCAGTGGCCTCTGTAAGCTTTTAGAATGCAGTGTTATTATAGTTGAAGAAACAAGCCCACTATTGGGATGATCCCAGAAGCAGCGCGGCCGAATGGACTTCATTTCCCAGCAGCCATCAGAAGTGCGCGGGGCCGATGGGATTAGGCGCTGATTTCTAGGAAGTGTTTAGCGGGAAATCAGTCAAAGCAGAACTGCCGCCGCTGTACAAGCACGTGCCTCTCAAAATGTGGCGTTTTGTGTGTGTGTGTTTGTTTTGCAGACTGTGAATCTGTGTATAATGTAATTTGTCAAAATCGGATATGCGTATCATATTTGGTAAAATTATATCCCAACTTATTTTCTCTTCTGTTGTGTTAAAGCAAGATTTCAGTGTTCAGCCAGCGGGACCTCGTGATTACCAAGGAGTATTCCTCACATCGATTACTTTGCACCGCACCTTAAGACGTCTGAATGCCAGCCCAACATATATATGGCTATGAAAAGCCAGAAGACTCCAGGTAAGTCAGTCGTGGCACCAGAGAGCCACGTTGTGTTTTGCGTATTGTTTAGAACCAACGAGCGGGACTTTAACAGTACTCTGTATGCAGTACCCCACATCAACCTAAACATCCATCTATCCATCCATTATCCAACCCACTATATCCTAAGTACAGGGTCACAGGGGTCTGCTGGAGCCAATCCCAACCAGCACAGGGAGCAAGGCAGGAAACAAACCCCAGACAGGGCACCAGCCCACCGCAGGGCACACACACACACACACACCAAGGACAATTTAGGATCGCCAATACACCTAACCTGCATGTCTTTGGACTGTGGGAGGAAACCCACGCAGACACGGGGAGGACCCGGGAAGCGAACTGCAATTTATTATTGTTATTATTTCTGTAAAGTGGATTTAGAAAGCTTTGAGACCCCTTCACTTTCTACACTTTAGTCTGATGTACAATTAGTTTTCACAGTGACGTACGGTGAGGTTCATGGTTGGTGACTCCTTCAGAGTTACATTTACAAATATATGAACCCCAAAGAGTAGCTTATTCACTAAGCAGTTGACAGCCAGCATGCGCATTGACTACTGGTTACGTTTCATATCTCATCAGCATTCTTTACACACACATCGGTGAGGTTCACATTTGGAGAAGAAGGAACGTTACGTTTATAGCGGCAAGAGAGAGCGCATTTGCTCCTCACCCTCCGTGTCTTCTAATTTGCCGTTGCAATTCCACAATTCAAACTCATTCAATACAAATGAAAGTATAGGGTGGGGTACAAAAAAAAAAAACGGATTCCAATTATGAAACACTAGAGGGCGGGCGGTACGGTGGCGCAGTGATGGCGCTGCTGCCTCGCAGTTAGGAGACCCGGGGTTCGCTTCTCAGGTCGTGGAGTTTGCATGTTCTCCCCGTGTCTGTGTGGGTTTCCTCCCACAGTCCAAAGACATGCAGGTCAGGTGCACTGGTGATCCTAAATTGGCCTGAGTGTGTGCTTGGTGGGTGGGTGGCCTGGAACCCCTGCAGATTTTATTTTTTCTCTCCAGCCGTGTGGAGTTTTTTGTTTTGTTTTTTCTGTCCTGTTAGCCATCGGACCCTACTCTTATTCTATGTTGATTAGTGTTGTCTTACTCTAGTCCTTACTTTGTCTTTTATTTCTCTTTTCTTCATCATGTAAAGCACTTTGAGCGACATTATTTGTATGAAAATGTGCTATAGAAATAAATGTTGTCGTTGGGGGTGTGTGTGTGCCCTGCCCTGCCCTTGTTTCCTGCCTTGTGCCCTGTGTTGGCTGGGATTGGCTCCAGCAGACCCCCATGACCCTGTAGTTAGGATATAGCGGGTTGGATACTGGATGGAATTCTAGAGGGCTTCGCTCGCCAACCCTTCCCGCCGACTGCACTACGTGCCAGCCACTTCAGGTCTCTGCAGCTCACGTTTGTGGATTTCACTTTCACCAAACAACAAATCTTTTAATTCTCGTGGATACGCCTCTTCATTGGGAAGAAACACTGATGGCAACACAAATTAGACGATCTACAAGTCTCCGACTTAAAGTTGAAACCCGAACAATATATTTGATCTCCTGAGGTGGGCTGGTCGTCCTGCCCAGGGTTTGTTTCCTGCCTTGCGCCCTGTGCTGGCTGAGATTGGCTCCGGCAGACCCCCGTGACCCTGTAGTTAGGATATAATGGGTTGAATAATGGAAGGATGGATATTCGCTCTCTTTTTGCTGTTCTGTTAATTCACCGAGTAATAATTTCAGTTTGTTAGCGCTAATGTGATCTTTACTATCAATTTTTTGAGACTTTCGAATTATAGTACTTTCATTATCTCTAACCTGCTCTGTATGTGTATCGTGCCAACATTTTTTAATTATTTACGACGTTCTACTCTGTCATCTACTCTTTCTTTTTTATTTCCGGCCTGGGCCTGGTTAAATCTCCTGGCACCAAGTCTCGTCTCGCAGGCCGTCAAGTGTCTCTCTTAAAAAGTCACATCTCGTCCCAGGATAAAAAGTCTCGTGTCCTCCCAGGATTTTTTTTTTTTGTGTAATAGAGAGATTTAGTTGTTTTAAAAAGCTTTTAATTCTGATGCTTTCATCAGTTTTAATACTGACTGTTCAACAAAAGGATAACAAGAAAAACATAAGAATATTTTATTTAAGGCCAACATTAGCTTTAAACTATTGGATTGTTTTTTTCTTAGTCGGATCCCATTTTTTATAAAATTGAAAACCGTTGATGGTTTAACCTTAATTTGTAAATGAAGTCCATGCGCCTGTCCTTCTCCACGAAAATCTCTGCCACTTCCTTGTAAAAGTCCTCCTTATTTTCCTTTAGTTTTAAAAGTCTTAGTCTTTCATTTTGGGAGCCAGTCAGAATATATATAGATAGATTTGAAAGGCACTATATGAGATAGATAGATAGATTTGAATGGCACTATATAATAGATAGATAGATAGATAGATAGATTTGAAAGGCACTATATGAGATAGATAGATAGATTTGAAAGGCACTATATAATAGATAGATAGATAGATTTGAATGGCACTATATAATAGATAGATAGATAGATAGAATGGCACTATATAATAGATAGATAGATAGATTTGAAAGGCACTATATAATAGATAGATAGATTTGAAAGGCACTATATAATAGATAGATTTGAAAGGCACTATATAATAGATAGATAGATAGATTTGAAAGGCACTATATAATAGATAGATTTGAAAGGCACTATATGAGATAGATAGATTTGAAAGGCACTATATAATAGATAGATAGATAGATTTGAAAGGCACTATATAATAGATAGATAGACAGAATGTCTGAATTGTCGCCTCCTGTAGGTGGAGCCCAAGGAGGCGGGGCCACCCGATGATGCACAGGTTCCACCCATTTAGGTAGATGCTGTACCTCCTTGCTTCATCTTCACAGTGAAGTTCATGTAAATGGAGAAGCTGCTGTGCTCAGTGCAGTTTTGACGTTGTGCCGCTTACATCATGGAAGAGTAAAATGATCTCCAACAAAGTCGGTGGTTAAGATGACATCAGAGCTTGATTTATTTTTTTTTTATTTTATTTTAGATCTTTTGATTTTGAGTTCTTTTTATTTTTTGTTTGTCTTTTTTTTTGGTGGGGTGGGGGGCTTTTTCTGTGGCTTCATTTTGTTCTGCGGTCTTCCTCTTTCTTGTACCTTGAGCTCCCCCAATTTATGCCCCGTCCTGCTATGACATAACAGCTGAACAGAAAGTGTTGCCTAGCAGCAGACAGAGATGGGAGGGTGTGAAGGCCAATGATGTAAAGAGGGAGGGGCTGAGGGTGGAGCCCCATCCAATCCCTGACATTGTGAATGCCAGTGACAGAGCTAAGCCACTCCTCATACAGGAAGACTGTAAGATTTTTGCTTGAATTTCTTGTTCAGGTTCGACGTAAGAACAGCACTAGTTGGTTTGCTCTCTGAGTCTGTTGGACTGCTGCCTTTCTGTCCAAGTCTTTCTGATGATTGTTATTATTTTCTTCATTGTCGCAGTGCCCTCTGGAGCAACTAGAGGGAGCTGTGGCTTCCTTGAACCTCCTGAAAGTAAACGCAGGCCCGGAGCTTTGCCATGGCTGCTTGTGGAAGATGGCTTCACGTGAATGGCTTTCTCTTCTGGGACTCCTTCAGGGACCCTCAGTCACCTTCCTCTTCTGTCTGATGTGTCTGAGCAGTACGTCCAGTCCCATCCCACTTCAAGACATCCATCCATCCATTATTCAAACCCGATACATCCTAACTACAGGGTCACGGGGGTCTGCTGGAGCCAATCCCAGCCAGCACAGGGTGCAAGGCAAGAAACAAACTCCGGGCAGGGCACCAACCCACCGCAGGGCACCCGGAGGAAACCCACACAGACATGAGGAGAACATGCAAACTCCACGCAGAGAGGATCCCGGAAGCGAACCCAGGTCTCCTAACTGTGAGGTAGCAGCGCTATCCACTGCGCCACCGTGCTGCCCCACTTCAAGACACCTTTGTATTTTTTTTTTTTTTTGCACTGCACTGCACCACCTATTGTGCCCGTAGTTGGCAGGCAGAGCTCCTTTGTGTGGTACATTAAGTGCTGAATTGAGAAGATGAATGAGCCCCCTGGGCTGCTCCAGCTGAACACATTCTGTTCTGCCACTCTTTTTGTAAATTCATATCGTCGGTCATTTTCCTAAAGTGTTGCCTAAGATTTCCCAGTATCTTTAATTTTTTTATCTACTTTACATATCCTTTTCGGGTCACACTATGATGCCCCCCCACACCGTCCACTCACTCACACACATGAGGCCCATTCCTGTTACTGTCCCCATTAGAATCTCCAGACCGTTGGCTGATGGGCATGTCTGCTTCTTTAAGACCCCCTTTGTGCCTGATGGATTTTGGGGCAGGGTGGGGGCCCACAGCGGGCTTTAGCACTTGGCTGTGTGGTTTTCTCCGTAGTTAAACATAAAACACGAAGGCTTATTGCTGCATCTGCGGCTTTCGTTTTTTTTTTTTTAAATTGGATAAATCCGGTATTTTTAGATCAGCAAATTGTTGCTTTGGCTGGCGTTTCTAACAGATGGTAACTGCGGCCCAGACGTACTACAAGTGTTAATTGTGCAGGCGTCCGGTGCCAAAAGAAACTTGTGACGATCAGTGAGACCACCATAAGGAGAATGTGTGTGTGTGTGGAGGGGGGGCTTTGGCTTTTTTTTTTTTCTCTTCACCCTCACTTACTAAGTCTCATTTACATAATCCATGCTTCTTTTGTGTTTATTTCGGCCTGCTCAATTATCTCTCTTTTAAATGAGCAACTCCTTCATGAACGGACCCCCCGCAAACATCAAAAATTACAAACCTGTTCCTTAACATTAACGTCCCATCATGAGGGGTCTGGTCTCCTTCTCAAGGATAAGACGACGGGCCCAATTTATTTGGCTGATGCTTTTGTCCAAGGCGTCCGTCCTTACAGCCTCTGAGATTCAATCACTTCCGTTTCTTTTGTTTCTCCACGTGAAGTGACCTGTTCATGGTGTCAGTAGTGGGATTTGAGCCCACCACCTCCAAAGCCTTAACCACTACTGTATGCCGCATGAAAGGTGAAGAGCCCGTCTCCGGGTTTACTCCCAGGGCCCACCTCAGCAAAGCCTTGCCAGACCCCTCAGCTTCATCACTGCCTCCCCCCTACAATTAACCAGCCCCCAAAATGAGCTCTCAGTCTCTGGTTGGAATTTTCTCAGACACTCATTGGCCGGTTTAGAGAAATTTCGCCCCTCACATTTCACCCGCTCCCCATTTTGCCACACGTGGACAAAATTGTTGGTACCCTTCAGTCAATGAAAGAAAAACTCACAATGGTCACAGAAATAACTTTAATCTGACAAAAGTAATAATAACTAAAAATTCTATGAAATTTAACTAATAAAAGTCAGACATTGATTTTCAACCATGCTTCAACAGAATTATTTAAAAAAATAAACTCATGAAACAGGCCTGGACAAAAATGATGCTACCCCTAACTTAATATTTTGTTGCACAACCTTTTGAGGCAATCACTGCAATCAAACGATTCCTGTAACTGTCAATGAGACGTCTGCACTTCTCAGCAGGTATTTTGGCCCACTCCTCATGAGCAGACTGCTCCAGTGGTCTCCGGTTTGAAGGGTGCCTTTTCCAGACGGCATGTTTCAGCTCTTTGCAGAGATGCTCAATAGGATTGAGGTCAGGGCTCATAGGAGGCCACTTTAGAATAGTCCAATGTTTTCCTCTTAGCCATTCTTGGTAGTGATGGGAAGTTCGGATCATTTTACTGACTCAGATCTTTGAGTCTCGTTCAGCAAAATGAACAAATCATTTTTCGAGTCATTTCGTTCAATTCTCTTTCCGGCTCAGACTGCATAGGTTAAGCTTATGGGGCTGTCACGTGATGAACGAACGACTCGAACCAACTCGAGAGATGAACTAATCAATTCTGTTTCCGGCTCAGACTGAGTTGGTTAAGCTTATGGGGCTGTCACGTGATGAACGAACGACTCGAAAAACCCAAGACTCGAAACAGGTGAATCAATTCCAATACAGAAACTATAGGAAGTTGTGCAAATGCATGCGACTGAACGAATCACTCCCACGAGACGACTCGTTCTTCCCGAGTCACATTAAAGATTCGTTCAAAATGAACGAATCGTTCAAGAACGACCCATCACTAATTCTTGGGTGTTTTTAGCTGTGTGTTTTGGGTCATTGTCTTGTTGCAAGACCCTGAGACCAAGCTTTCTGACACTGGCCAGCACATTTCTCTCTAGAATCCCTTGATAGTCTTGAGATTTCATTGTACCCTGCACAGATTCAAGACACCCTGTGCCAGATGCAGCAAAGCAGCCCCAGAACGTAACAGAGCCTCCTCCATGTTTCACAGAACAGTTCTTTTCTTCATATGCTTCATTTGTCCGTCTGTGAACATAGAGCTGATGTGCCTTGGCAAAAAGTTCCATTTTTGTCTCATCTGTCCATAGGACATTCTCCCAGAATCTTTGTGGCTTGTCCACATGTAGTTTGGCAAATTCCAGTCTGGCTTTTTTATGATTTGTTTTCAACAATGGTGTCCTCCTTGGTCGTCTCCCATGAAGTCCACTTTGGCTCAAACAACGACGGATGGTGCGATCTGACACTGATGTTCCTTGAGCTTGAAGTTCACCTTGGATCTCTTTAGAAGTTTTTCTGGGCTCTTTTGTTCCCATTCGTATTATCCGTCTCTTTGATTTGTCATCAATTTTCCTCCTGCAGCCACGTCCAGGGAGGTTGGCTACAGTCCCATGGATCTTAAATTTCTGAATAATATGTGCAACTGTAGTCACAGGAACATCAAGCTGCTTCGAGATGGTCTTCTAGCCTTTACCTTTGACATGCTTGTCTAGAATTTTCTTTCTAATCTCCTGAGACAACTCTTTCCTTCGCTTCCTGTGGTCCATGTTGAGTGTGGTACACACCATGTCACCAAACAACACAGTGACTACCTGGAGCCCTATATGTAGGTCCACTGACTGATTACAAGATTGTAGACACCTGCCTGTGATGCTAATTAGTGGACACACCTTGGAGTAACATGTCCCTTTGGTCACATTATTTTCAGTCATTTTTGTCCAGGCCTGTTTCATGAGTTTATTTTTTTAAATAATTCTGTTGAAGCATGGTTGAAAATCAATGTCTGACTTTTATTAGTTAAATTTCATAGAATTTTTTATTTATTATTACTTTTGTCAGATTAAAGTTATTTCTGTGACCATTGTGAGTTTTCTTTCATTGACTGAAGGGTACCAACAATTTTGTCCACGTATCTACATATCCGGTGTTTACAATTCCAGGAAATTCTTGCTGATAGGCTTGAATGGCACTTAGCTCAAAATCTGTTATTAGTTGCTGTAGATTTTTAAGTTCTTGAAGGAAATTGATGTACGTGTCCCGTGTTTTATGTGGCACAAGTGCGTAGACCACTGGAATAACTACATTGAATTTGACCACATGAAATGTATGAAACTGCTGGAAAAGCATGCCATCGGCAATAATTCTTCTTCTTCTTCTTCTTCTTTCAGCTGCTCCTGTTATGGGTTGCCACAGCAGATTCTTCCATTTCTTTCTATTGTGGCAGTAGGGGGCGCTAGTGCTCCCTTGAACCCTCAGGGATGACTCCAAACACCAGGTAAAAGTCCAAGACTTTTATTTTTTAGCACCAATGTGCACCAAGCACCTTCCACACTACTCTTAAACAATAATCAAATAGCACACTATAATCTCTCCTCCTCGCCCAGACACTTTGCTCCTCTCCCTCCCAGCACAGCTCACCGTCTGGGCTGAGACTTCATCCTTTTATAGCCCCTGACCCGGAGGTGTTCCTGTCCCAGCAGTCCACAGTTCCTTACTCCTTCCGGGTCAGGGCCATCAATCCATTACTTTAACCTGGGAGCACGACATTCCTTCCTGTCACGTGACTGTGACGTACTTCCGGGTCATAAGGCATCACAGAGCCCATAAGCCCCCCCACAGCGACTCCTGGTGGTCCCCAAGGTATCCAACAGGGCTGCGTATAAATACTATAAAGTCCATAAGGCCCTGCTGGACCTCGGGGCACGATCCTGCTGTCGGGAGAGCTCCTCCTGGCGGCCTGGGGGTGAGGATCGGCATGAGAAGCCGGCAGTCCTCCACACTATCGTCGTCATCTTGTTCTGTTACATCCGTCACCTGCAAGTCCTGTCTCTAAGGCCTTCCTTCTTCTCCTCTTTCCTGGCAGCTCTATCCTTAGCACCCTTCTCCCAACATACCCAGCATCTCTCCTCTGCAAATGTCCATACCAGCGCCATCTCGCCTCTCTGACTCGCCCCACCTGAGTTGACCCTCTAATGTCCTCATTTCTAATCCTATCCATCCTCGTCACATCGCATCTTTAACTCTGACAGCTCCAGTTCTGTCTCCTGTGCCATCGTCTCCAGCCCATATACAATACAATACAAATTATTTTTTGTAGAGCCCAAAATCACACAAGGAGTGCCGCAATGGGCTCTAACAGGTCCTGCCTCTTGACAGCCACCCCAGCCTCAACTCTCTAAGAAGACCAAAAAAAAAGAAAAACCCTTGTAGGGAAAAAATGGAAGAAACCCCCGGAAAGGCAGTTCAAAGAGAGACCCCTGTCCAGGTAGGTTGGGGGTGCAGTGGGTGTCAAAAAGAAAAAGGGGGGTCAATACAACGCAACACACAGAACAGAACAAATCCTCAATACAGTATAAAAATACAAATTTTACAAGTACGTAGCAGAATTTAACAGTAGATGATATCCCATAATATGATTTGGATTTGTTCAGAGTCCTGGAGACCTCGTCCATCAAGCTGCCTCCCCCATTTGGCCATTCCATAGCTGAAATAGCGCTAATCCAATGACAGGACCCCTCTTTCCCACGATTCCTGCGATCCTCCATCATGAATGGCAAAACAACCTGGCAGGTGGGCTGTGGCACCGAGTGGCACATTTGAGTACTGAAAAGAGAAACAGAACAGGTGAGGGTCAGTAACAAATTATAACTCTCGTGTTACTTGTGTTTTAGTGCCAATGACTAACAACAGAGATGCAGTCTGCATAGTTGATCAGCAGCTCTAGTCAGGGTGTGCTGAACTGAAGTTGTGAGATTTGAGAGCTGAGACCGAAGGGGCATCTCTTACAGATTTTAGATCTCCCTACAGATTTTATTTTTTCTCCAGCCGTCTGGAGTTTTTTTGTTTTTCTGTCCCCCCTGGCCATTGAACCTTACTCTTATTCGATGTTAATTAATGTTGATTTATTTTGTTTTATAATTGTGTCTTTCATTTTTCTATTCTTTAATATGTAAAGCACTTTGAGCTACTGTTTGTATGAAAATGTGCTATAGAAATAAATGTTGTTGTTGTTGTTATAGCAGCAGACAGACCAGTCCACAGTTTAGGGGGGTCCTGTAACTAAAAGCTCGACCTTCCACCTGTTCTTTTATTAATTCTTGGAATCCTAAGCAGACCAGCCTCTTGAGATCTTAATGTGCGCTCAGGTTTGTAAGTCATGATAAGTTCAGATAAGTAAGCCGGACCTCGGCCATTTAATGCTTTATATGTTAAAAGGAAGATTTTGAAATCTGCCCTAAACTTACCTGGGTGCCAGTTTAACGATTTAAGTTATGTGTTCGTATTTTCTTTTTCTTGTAATAATTCTTGCAGCAGCGTTTTGGATTAACTGGAGGCTGCACACATAACATAGCTGGTCTCACTACAGTCCTGTAGACCTTCCCTGTCACTCTCACTGATACCCGTCTGTCACCAATCACTCCTGTCATTCTTCTCCACCCACTCCACCCTGCCTGCACTCTCTTCTTCACTTCTCTTCCACACTCCCCATTACTCTGTACTGTAAGTATTTAAACTCCTCCACCTTCACCACCTCTACTCCCCGCATCCTCACCATTCCACTGACCTCCCTCTCATTCACACGCATGTATTCTGTCATGGTGGTCCTACTGACCTCTCTAGAGCACATCTCCACCTCTCCAGGGTCTCCTCCACCTGCTCCCTACTCTCGCTACATCAGCAAACATCTCAGTCCACGGGGACTCCTGTCTGATCTCGTCTGTCAGCCTGTCCATCACCACTGGAGATAAGAAAGGGGCTCAGAGCCGATCCCTGATGTAATCCCACCTCCGTCACTCCCACCGCAGACCTCACCGCTGTCACACTGCCCTCGTACATATCCTGTGCCACTCTTACGTACTTCTCTGCCACTCCCGACTTCCTCATACAACACCACAGCTCCCCTCGAGGCCCCCTGTCTTATTCTTCAGCAGTAATTACTTGATAATTTTGTGGAATTCATTCGTCTTAAACACCGTTTGGCAAAGCCGGAGCACCGTTGTGGTGTTGAACATAACAAATGGTTCATTTCACCGAGTCTTTTCTAGGATGCTATGCCGTGACATTGGCATGTGCCTCTGCAGCAACGGATGCAACAGTTTGTTTCGTTTGTGGTTGTCGCATGTTGCTGGATGTGATCAACTAATCGCAATGCTCCCGGTCTTGCAGCTTGAGCTGCACGATTCTGCTTAGTTACCACTTGTACAACTGGGCCTTCCAAACCGACTGTCCAAACACGTCCTTTGCAGATGGATTTGTTTTTCACAGAGCCAGATTCCATGTCGTTCATCGACTGTTTTCTTTGAAAACACATAAGTGTGGTTATCATCATCTATCAATTTTCTTTTACCTCTAATTGAAATTCTTTCTGCCATAGTGAAACTTAATAAAGTTGATTTTTTGTTTAGTCACGATTCCAAAATAACACTTTCAGTGCGACAGTAACACACGATGCGGTGAGTGGTGATGCAACAGTTTTGATGTTGCACTGTCTGTAAGGTGTTGATGGTTCTTCAAACACGGCCACTCACCACCGATAATCAGGTGGCGAAAACCGTAAACGCACGTCTTGAAACGGCCGTAGTGCTGGCTGATCCAGTACAATTGTACAATACTATATCGCATAATACGGATTCAATTTCAAGTACAATACTCACCTTTTATGGAAGCAATCACACATAGTGGAACACGTTGATCTGTGGGCGGCACGGTGGCGCAGTGGGTAGCGCTGCTGCCTTGCAGTAAGGAGACATGGGTTCACTTTTTTGTTCACTGCTATTTTTAATATCTATAAATGATTTAGATAGGAATATAAGTAACAAGCTGGTTAAGTTTGCAGATGAGACCAAGATAGGTGGATTAGCAGATAATTTGGAATCCGTTATCATTACAGAAGGACTTGGATAGCAGACAGGCTTGGGCAGATTTGTGGACGATGAAATTTTAATGTCAGTAAATGTAAAGTATTACACATAGGAAGTAAAAATATTAGGTTTGAATACACAATGGGCGGTCGGAAAATCGAGAGTACACCTTATGAGAAGGATTTAGGAGTCATAGTGGACTCCAAGCTATCAACTTCCCGACAGTGTTCAGAAGCCATTAAGAAGGCTAACAGACTGTCAGGTTATATAGCGCCTTGATCTGTGGAGTACAAGTCACAGGAGGTTATGCTCAACCTTTATAATGCACTGGTGAGGCCTCATCTTGAGTCCTGTGTGCAGTTTTGGTCTCCAGGCTACAAAAAGGACATAGCAGAGCTAGAGAAGGTCCAGAGAAGAGCGACTAGGCTGATTCAGGACTACAGGGGATGAGTGATGAGGAAAGATTAAAAGAGCTGAGCCTTTACAGTTTAAGCAAAAGAAGATTAAGAGGTGACCTGATTGAAGTGTTTAAAATTATGAAGTGAATTAGTACAGTGGAGCGAGACTTGTATTTTAAAATGAGTTCATCAAGAACATGGGGACACAGTTGGAAACTTGTTAAGGGTAAATTTCGCACAAACATTAGGAAGTTTTTCTTTACAAAAAGAACGATAGACACTTGGAATAAATGACCAAGTAGTGCGGTAGACAGTAAGACGTTAGGGACTTTCAAAACTCGACTTGATGTTTTCTTGGAGGAAGCAAGTGGACAGGACTGGCGAGCTTTGTTGGGCTGAATGGCCTGTTCTCGTCTAGAGCGTTCTAATTCTAATTCTAATTCTAATTCACTTCCTGGGTCCTCCCTGCCTGGAGTTTGCATGTTCTCCCTGTGTCTGCCTGGGTTTCCTCCCACAGTCCAAAGACATACATTGGCGATCCTAAATTGTCCCTGGTGTGTGTGTATGCCCTGCAGTGGGCTGGCGCCCTGCCCGGGATTTCTTCCCTGCCTTGCACCCTGTGTTGGCTGGGATTGGCCCCAGCAGACCCCTGTGACCCTGTGTTAGGATATAGCAGGTTGGATAATGGATGGGGGTGGCACGGTGGCGCAGTGGGTAGCGCTGCTGCCTTGCAGTTAGGAGATCTGAGTTCACTTCCAGTGTCCTCCCTGCCTGGAGTTTGCATGTCCTCCCTGCGTGTCTGCGTGGGTTTCCTCCTACAGTCCAAAGACATGCAGGTTACGTGCATTGGCAATTCTAAATTGTCCCTGGTGTGTGCTTGGTGGGTGTGCTGGCACCCTGCCCGGTATTTGTTCCTGCCTTGCGCCCTGTGTTGGCTGGGATTGGCTCCAGCAGACCCCCGTGACCCTGTAGTTAGGATATAGCAGGTTGGATATTAGATGGATGGACGTTTATCTGTGAGTCGTATGTATAAGAACACTACCGGAGTGAACGTTTTTAATTTAAATGTTGGGTAAGGTTTATTCAAATTTTAATTGAAATTATAGATATGTACATAAATACCAGGGCAAAATATCGTGGTGGCGAAATGGGGGGATGAAAATGGACAGAGTCGAAATGTGTTGGGGGCAACTTATCCAGATGCACATTGGCCTTGCCAGATTGTGCACCAGGCGTCAAGAATTCCTGTTTGGCTTTATATATTTTTCATTTATTATTATTTGTTTGTCAATTTGAATTTTACTGCAGTGTTATTTAGACTTTTGCTTCAGGTTGTGCCAGTTTTTTATTTTTTTTCTGCATGGGGGCAGCCATTCGCCCCATTGGTCACATGATCTGGTGTTACACTATAGGCAGATTTTTAACCCGGTTCATTTCTTTTTGGTTAATCATTTTTGTATTTTTCTATTTATTACAGGTTCATAGGTCATTTTCACTTACTGTATTTAGTAAATGCTAACTGTCCCCGTGGCTCCGCCCACTTAGTGATGAAACAGGACAAACTTTAAAAATCAATAAAAAAAAAGAATAAAGATGCAGCTTAGGTGCATTGGCGATCTTAAATTGTCCCTAGTGTGTGCTTGGTGTGTGTGCCCTGCGGTGGGCTGGCGCCCTGCCCGGGGTTTGTTCCCTGCCTTGTGCCCTGTGTTGGCTGGGATTGGCTCCAGCAGACCCCCGTGACCCTGTTGTTAGGATATAGCGGGTTGGATAATGGATGGATGGGTGTAATTCTGGCCAAGCGCACTCTGACGACAAATGTTGCCACTCTATCTGAGTGTTCAGCTCTGACGGGAGAGCAAAGAGCACATGGCCGTGATATCTCTGGCAACTGGCAGCTGCCCCTTTAAAACACACAGAGCTCTGAGCTCGCTGTCTCAGTAACGTCAAACGTTACTCTTTTACAATCTGTAGATAACGTCTGCTGACCAAACAGGTATCGCTAGCGGAGGCAGGGTGCGCTCCAACACGTGGCGACAGGTACAGCGCCTCAAACAGAGGCTGCCGCGTGAGTGAGGAAGGCCCCGCCTCCTTCCCCTTGGCCAGAATGTTCAAGTAAATTCTGGAAAAAAAACCTGATCAAAATCCGCTGAGTAGATCTCTCGTGAAAACAACAACAACCACATTTATTTCTATAGCACATTTTCATACAAACAGTAGCTCAAAGTGCTTTACATAATGAAGAATAGAAAAATAAGAGACACAGTAAGAAAATAAAATAAGTCAACATTAATTAACATCGAATAAGAGTAAAGTCCAATGGCCAGGGTGGACAGAAAAAAACAAAAAAAAAACTCCAGACGACTGAAGAAAAAAATAAAATCTGTAGGGATTCCAGACCATGAGACCACCCAGTCCCCTCTGGGCATTCTACCTAACATAAATGAAACAGTCCTCTTTGGATTTAGGGTTCTCACGGAAGGACTTGATGATGATGATGGTCATGTAGACTTCTGGCTTTCAGTCCATCATTGTTGGAGCATCATGAAGCTTTGAGTAGGCGGTGGTGGCGCAGACCACCATCACAAAGAAACCGGAAAAAAAAAGAAGAGAGAGTAGGGGTCAGTACGGATTTTAGAGCCACCATGAATAGTTATAATGATGAATTGAACATATAGAGTATCAGGATTAAGTTAAAGTGAAGTTAGGAGAAGGCCATGTTACAGTAACGTGTTTTCAGCCGTGTTTTAAAGTGCTCTACTGTATCAGCCTGGTGAATTCCTATTGGCAGGCTATTCCAGATTTTAGGTGCAGAACAGCAGAAGGCCGCCTGCCCGCCTCAACACTTCTTTTAAGTTTTGTTCTTGGAATTCTAAGGAGACACTCATTTGAGGATCTGAGGTTACGATTTGGAATATAACGTGTCAGACATTCAGATATATAAGATGGAGCAGATTATTTAAGGCTTTATAAACCATAAGCAGAATTTTAAAGTCAATCCTGAATGACACAGGCAACCAGTGTAGTGACATCAAAACTGGAGAGATGTGCTCGGATTTTCTTTTCCCAGTTAGGATTCTAGCAGCTGCATTCTGCACTCGTTGCAAGTGATTTATGTCTTTCTTGGGTGGTCCTGAGAGGAGTGCGTTACGGTAATCTAGTCGACTGAAAACAAAAGCGTGAATTAATTTCTCAGCATCTTTCAATGATATAAGAGGTCTAACTTTACTTATGTTTCTTAAGTGAAAAAATGCTGTCCTAGTGGTCTGATGAATATGTGATTTAAAATTCAGATTACAGTCAACGGTTACCCCTAAGTTTTACTTGGTGGAACACCATATTGGATATCATGTGTCTTTGACATTTGATTACCACAACTAACAAAGAATTTTCTCCCTGTCAGGTAGGATTCAAACCAATTTAAGACCCTGCCAGAGAGGCCCACCCATTGACTAAGGTGATTTCTAAGAATGTTGTGATCAATGGTGTCAAATGCGGCACTCAGATCTAAGAGGATGAGAACAGATAAATGGCCTCTGTCTGCATTCACCCGCAAGTCATTTGCTACTTTAACGAGTGCAGTTTCTGTGCTGTGATTTGTTCTGAAACCCGATTTATCAAGAATCGCAGGTTTATTGAGGTGGTCATTTAACTGCATGATGACTGCCTTCTCCAGAACTTTACTTAAGAAGGGCAAGTTAGAGATGGGTCTAAAATTTTCAAGAGCTGAGGGGTCGAGATTATGTTTCTTAAGTAGGGGTTTAACTACAGCAGTCTTAAGACAGTCTGGGAAGACCCCAGTATCTAGTGACGAATTAACTATGTCGAGAATATTGTCAATAAGCGCCATTTGTTCCATTAGGGCCATTCTTATCAGTCTGGGGGCCGTACGCGGTTCAGAAATGTGCAGGCCCCGGATTGGGTGGTGGGAGAGGTCCGGGGCTGCCAGAGCCCTCCCGGAGCTCAGGAAGGTGTTCTAATAAAATGTCCGGAAAAGGCCTTAGATGACCAGTAGGCCCGCATGTACACTTGTGTGTATGCAGAGTGTTAAAATATTGATTTTGATCTCGATCTGGTAAAGGCCGGTAATAGAGGGATATTTCATGATTTTATGGGGATCTCTCTGAATGAATCCGAAACGAATCTCTAAAATGAACATTTGCTAAAGTGCATTTGGCAAAGTTACGACGGCGTGACAATATTATTAGCGATTTAGATGAAGATTGTAATTTGGATAATAAATTACCATTGTTAATAAGACTAAGAGAGGCACATTCCAGAGTGTGTGAGTGATTTATACATTCCCAGTCCCACGGCCAGGCCCCCGATTCCCTGCCTGCTGCCCCCTGCTCCTACCCTTCCCCTCCGAATTCGACGTTTAGGATGAGGAGGGCATCGTGACACACGACGTGAGGGACTGGCACAGACGGCTGCAGTGACAGGGGCCCCAGGACCACAGCCCGACAAAAAAAAAAAAAAAGAAATTGTAAGTCGGCGCCAGGTGGGCCGGGGGCCCCCTCACACATGCCTAAGAACGTCTCAGGCTGCATGTATGAATTACGTTTATTCTGTTTTAATGTGTCATAACTTGTGCCCTGTGGATGGGACCTGGAGGGTGTCCCCTTGATGTCACAGCTAAGGGACCACCCTCAAGCTGTATATTTGGGGCTGATGGTTCTTGTCCCTTAAGGGAACACCAGTGGCCCTCTAGTGGACTTTGACTGCCATTATCAGAGCTGCTTGTTGATTATTTCCGTTGTGTCCGCAGGGCAGGCGAGACCTGGAGAAGAAAACTGGAAGAACAGAAGAACAAAGAAAACCAAACGTCAAGACGACAAGTCTGCATTAGCGTAAGCTGCCCTAATTCTAGGTGATCATAAAGATTTACTGCATGCAGTAGAACAGTTGGATCAGAAGTTTGAATGATTAAAATGTGAATTCCATCCATCCATTTTCTAACCCGCTGAATCCGAACACAGGGTCACGGGGGTCTGCTGGAGCCAATCCCAGCCAACACAGGGCACAAGGCAGGAACCAATCCTGGGCAGGGTGCCAACCCACCGCAGGACACACACACACACACCCACACACCATTTGAATGTGTAATCTCAATTGTAATAGAAGAAAAAATCAAAAATGGCATTGCATTTGTAGTTGAGGACCTTGATAGTCTAAAATGATACCCCATACGCTTATATTTGAAATCTGCCATTTTGTAACCTTCTGGCAGTGGCTCTTAGAGGGCTGGTACCACCGGGAAAGACTACTGATTAAAAATATGTGCATATTTGTGATTAGCACCTTTGAAATGCCATAAAATGACACCCCACCTGCCTAGATTACTGGTCCATATTTTATTGACGTTTTGTGAACAGGAGGAACTTTCACCCCTCGTGTCCCATTAGGGTGTTGGTGAATGTGACCTGCACAACTTCATGTTCTTCTGATAATTTATCCTGAAGACGCCCATTTGTTTCCTTTTCATCATAAGTGTGTAATTTCCAGGTCCATAATTGGCTTACAGTTAGGGGGTTTTGGGTGTGGATTGCCAAAAATAGTGGGGACCCCAAGGAGGCTCAACATCTTGCATAACCGGACATCAAGGTGAGTCCAACAGTATGTCACACTTGGGGGTCAGAGCCAGTCAATCCATTTAGGTGACACAGGGCGCCATTTATGTAAGGGGGACCCCCAAGGGTCGTAGAATTAGATAGCAATGTCCACAGTACGTACACCGAATTTGCCTAAAATGAGTGATTTTTCAGGTCTGGAGGACCAAAAACCAGGGGGGGAAATAACAAAAAGCTTGAAACTAAACATGAGCACGAGGTGAATGGTGCATCATATGGGGGGCTTCTCTCGTACAGTACTGGTGAATCTGGAGGTGCTGAACAAAAAAATAGTGAAGTGATTTCTGAGCGTTTAGAAGTCCTTCTTATAAACACAATCCTCAGACTTGCTTGCTTTCTTAGGGCTCGTTTATACTTCACGCTCAGAACGCGTACACACACACATCATGGCGGCCACGAGTTCCCAGCGCTCATTTGATGGGTCCTCTGAGCAGGTCCTCAGGAATTAACGTGACACGTGCGCGACTTGCAGTCCCAGTAAAAAGTCTTGACGCACCATAGAGTGTACAGTATATAGATAGACGCCGCATTCACTGTGTTGCCCAGTCTAATCGATACGTCAGCGTGTCCACCATATTGCGAGTGGCAAAAGTCCCATTTAAACTAATACAGGTAGACGTGGAAACCAGGTTTTCTGATGAAAAAGCAATAAAGTTTAAAACAGTATCGATTACATACACCAGATTTTGGCGAATTGTTTAAATGCAATTATTTATATCCATTTATACACTAGGGCAGCACGGTGGCACAGTGATAGCGCTGCTGCCTCGCAGTTAGGAGACACGGGTTTGCTTCCCAGGTCCTCCCTGCGTGGAGTTTGCATGTCCTCCCACAGTCCAAAGACATGCCGGTTAGGTAGATTGGTGATTCTAAATTTAAAGCCTTAAATAATCTGCTCCATCTTATATATCAGAATGTCTGACACCTTATATTCCAAATCGTAACCTCAGATGCTCAAATGAGTGTCTCCTTAGAATTCCAAGAACAAAACTTAAAAGAAGTGCTGAGGCGGGCAGGCGGCCTTCTGCTGTTATGCACCTAAAATCTGGAATAGCCTGCCAGTAGGAATTCACCAGGTTGATACAGTAGAGCAGTTTAACACACGGCTGAACACACGTTACTGTAACATGGCCTTTTTATAACTTCACTTTAACTTAATCCTGATACTCTATATGTTCAATTTCCTCAAAATAACTATTCATGGTGGCTCTAAATTCGCTACTGACCCCTACTCTCTTTTCTGTTTCTTTTTCCGGTTTCTTTGTGGTGGTGGCCTGCGCCGTGAGAACCCTAAATCCAAAGAGGACTGTTTCATTGATGTTAGGCAGAATGCCCAGAGGGGACTGGTCAGGGGGTCTCATGGTCTGGAATCCCTACAGATTTTATTTTTTTCTCCAGCCGTCTGGAGTTTTTTTTGTTTTTTCTGTCCCCCCTGGCCATTGAACCTTACTCTTATTCGATGTTAATGTTGATTTATTTTGTTTTATAATTGTGTCTTTCATTTTTCTATTCTTTAATATGTAAAGCACTTTGAGCTACTGTTTGTATGAAAATGTGCTATAGAAATAAATGTTGTTGTTGTTGTTGTTAAATTGGCACTAGTGTGTGCTTGGTGTTTGTGTGTGTCCTGCGGTGGGTTGGCACCCTGCCCGGGATTGGTTCCTGCCTTGCGCCCTGTGTTGGCTGGGATTGGCTCCAGCAGACCCCGTGACCCTGTGTTCGGATTCAGCGGGTTAGAAAATGGATGGATGGCATTTATACACTAATAATTGCAATTATTAAATACTAATGATTATTATTACAATAATCCCTCCCATATAAGTAACATTTCTCGGACTGCCTTCTTCCATCTCTGAAACATTTCTAGACTTCGTCCTGTTCTTACGTAACACAGTACTGAAGTATCGTCTAATGGCCGAGTCACCTCACATATAGATTACTATAATGCTATTTATTCTATCTGGCATCCCACAAAAACGTATCCATCGCTTACAACTTCTTCCAAATGCTGCTGCCAGGATGATAACCCTAATAATAATAATAATGATAATAATAATCTGTTCACTACTGAACACGACACACAATCCCGCTCTGAACATTTAAAGCTCTCCACACCTCGCTGATCTCCTCCAGACTGGCACTCCTCTCGCTCACTCAGATCCTGTCATGTGAGAGGATTCAGTCTGTCAATGTGGTGCGGCCTTAGTTTGTGAAGACAAGAGACGACTAAAGACATGAATACAAAATGGCGGCTGTCAATTTCAAACTGTGTTTCCTCGATGTACTCCTTAAGAAAAAACATCATCAAGTTTGAGAAATGTTAACAGCTAACAACATCTACATAGTCAGTGACTAAATACGTTTGACCAAAACGCTGTTTGGAGGCTCACTTGAGCACATTAATGCACAGCTTAGCCTGGCGTAGCTAAAGTTAAGATTATAAAACGGGATTTTCTAATAGCCAGATATAACCACAACAACAACTGTTCAGCCTTACCTATGAAGTGTAATCCCCCGGGATCTGGTTTGGAGCGTACGGCGGTTTGTACAAACCCAAGCAGCGCATTATTCACTACTTCACTCCACGGCTGTGCCACTCGCAATATGGCGGCGCTGACGCATCGGATGCTGCTGGTCATGCGGCGTCTAGTAATTCTATGTCTATGCGGCACACTGTGATAAAAATCAGAATGTGACGTTAGAGTCTGTTTACTATCAACACGTGACAGAAAGCCTCTTTGCGGATCCTACGGGATCGATGTGCACACTGCGATGTTTGATGAACGGTTCGATGTGGTGAAGCAAAATGCCGACATACAGATGCATTCGTGGTGCTTTTATATTCAGGCGTCGCATATTCCCCATCGTAATGCCACGATACATTTTAAAAGTCTCACATAGCGTCTTCTGTGCCGTCTTTTTTTTTTTTCCATCAGAATGTACGGCAGTGTATTTGAGCCACAGAGAGAAAAAAAAAATGAAAGCCACGGTGAAAAGGTGTATTTTGTGATGAAAGTGGAAATTTCACCTTTAATCTCGACATGTTCACTTCAACCTCGTAGTTTACTTTATCATTAAAGTAGACTGTCGTAAACGCCATCTTCAAATCGACCCAGTTGTTAATCACTACCTGCTTCTGAGGCCTCCTCCTGACCTGACAGCAGAAATTAGATTAAACATTAAACGCCTGATACTGCAGCTCTCTGCACGTTTAGGATCCTTAGATTTATACCTGATATCACTTTCATGATGACATGCATTAAAGTGTGTAGGTTACATTTTACAGAGAAATCGTTCATTTCGTTTAAATAATGAATGCTGTTAATAATCACGCACATGGGGGTGACACGGTGGCGCAGCGGTAGCACTGCTGCCTCGCAGGGCGTCACCTCGCTGGTATTCCCTGCCTGGCGTTGGCATGTTTTCCTGCTGGGTTTCCTCAGTGAACTCCAGTTTCCTTCCAAAGACATACAGGTTTAGGGATTTGGTGACACTAAAGTGACGCCAGTGGATGTGAGTGCTTGTATTCAGCTGATGCCCCGTCCAGGGATTGTTTCTGCCTCGTGCCCAATGCCAGCTGGAATGGGCGCATCCCTGGATTGATGGGTTTAACCATTGAACATCCTTTTCAGAGACATTGTGAGAAGGTGTCCCCTTCATTTAGTGGATGTTTCTGGCAATTCACAACACAGCGAAGCCGAACCTGTTCTCACCGTGATGATGTCTCGCACTGCCACCTGGTGGAATCTTCCAGAATTACATAAAGTACACGCGCAGGTATAAACAGTACAACAACGCCTGCGCAGCAGTAACATCCACTGGAGCGGGAAGTATAAACCAGACCTTAGGCTCCGTTTTTTACCTTTTTTTGGGTTTTGTAGTCTTTGAGGTTTTCTGGCTTCATTTTTCTACTTTGGCTGTTACGGATTTTGAATTTGGGTTAGTGGAGGTTTGGCTTGCTGTTAATTTTGGTTCCAGTTTTGCAATTGCTGAGCGCTTTGAGTAGTGAAAAAAGCGCTATATAAATACAAAGAATTATTATTATTATTTACTTTGTGCGGTGGGCTGGCGCCCTGCCCAGGATTGGTTCCTGACTTGCGCCCTGCGTTGGCTGGGATTGGCTCCAGCAGACCCCCGTGACCCTGTAGTTAGGATGTAGTGGGTTGGATGATGGATGAATGGATTATTTACTCTGCAAAACATTTTGCTCACAATATTAACTTGCGCCAAGAGATCATACCAGATTACTAACGACGCCAAGAAAGGGTAACATTTAATTTGGTTTGCCAAAGCGGCAGCCTCCATTCTTGCCTTCGGATCGTTTGCACTCTCAGAGACCTCAATCAACATATCCCACTACCCCAGGGGGTCTCCGTCACCATCGATGCTGCCTGTCATCACTGTTTCCTCTCCAGTCGTGCCTAACCATACTGATAATTCCACCACCGGAGAAAATTTGTACTTCTGAAATATGAACCTGTAAGTTGTATTTGGTTATGGCTAAAAAAAAACGAAAGGCCGGGTGGGGCCCTTTGGCAATTGGGGGCCTTAGGTGGTCGTTTACTTTGTCTTTGCCTAAGAACGGCCTGACCCGGGCTACTGAAGTGCACGTCAACGCATGGGCTTTAAAATACATCCATCCATCCATTATCCAACCCGCTATATCCCAACTACAGGGTCACGGGGGTCTGCTGGAGCCAATCCCAGCCAACACAGGGTACATGGCAGGAAACAAACCCCGGGCAGGGTGCCAACCCATCATAGGACTGTAAAATTCAATGCTTTATTATTCGTTTTGATATCGCTCAGCAAGAAAGGCGCTACAGTGGGTATAGAAAGGAATCCCACCCTTCGAACTGTTCACATTTGTTTTGCATTACAGCCTTAAATGAAGACACACACAAACTTAATATTTCTTCCCAGCTTTACTTACTCAATGCCACCTCTAACATCCAAGTGAAAGAAATCACAGCTACAGTTCAGAAAAATGATAAAAAAAATCCCAAACAAGACCTACTGAGATTAATAACGGACCACCCCCATGTCATTGTCATTTTGGTGACCCCGCTTTTGCTTTAATGACAGCCTGGAGTCAGTTGATTCTTCTCTATCCGCTTTGCACACCTAGACTGAGCCCACTCAATATTTGCCCCCCACTCTCCTTTACAGTTTAACTGTTCAAGTTCAGTCACATTGGCTGGTGAGCGTTGGTGGTCTGCTATCTTCAGATCTCTCCACAGATTTCGGTCTGAGCTCTGACTGGCCACACCAGGACAGTCACTTTTTTCTCCTTCAGCCCATGTGTGGTCCATTTTTGCTGTGTGCTTCAGGTCGTCGTCGTGTTGAAAGGTGAACATTATGCCCATCTTCAAGTTTCTGGCAGAGGGTAGCAGGTTTATTTTGCCCATCCATTTCTCCTTCTACCTTAATGAGATCCCCAGGCCCCCCACAACAGGACGCTGCCCCCTCCATGCTGTACTGTAGGTATGGTGTGTTGTGGATGGTGAGCTGCATTGCTGCACCGTTTGGCATTGAGGCCAGATAGTTTGGTTTTGGTCTCATCTGACCATAAGTCCTTTTTCCACTTGGCATCAGAATCTTCAAGGTGCATTCTGGGAAAGCTCAATCGAGCCTTAATGTGGCCTTTCTTGAGAAGTGTGACCCTCCCGAACAAGCCACAATGGTGGAGCACTTGTCAAATTGTTGTCACCTGCACACCATTAATGACCACTCTTTCATATCAAATCCTGTAACTCCTTCAAAGTGACCACTGGCCTCTCGGTAGCCTCTCTTACCAGTTTCCTCCTTGCTTTTCCATCCAGTTTGGAGGGTCCAGTGAGGGTCCTAGTAGCACCAAACACTTCTTTATGATGGACTTTACTGAGCTCCTTGGGATTGATAAAGCCTTTGAGATGTTTTTGGTCTCCATCTCCTGCCTCATGTCTGTCCACAACTCCATCCCTGACATCTTCTGAAAGTGGCCTGCCACCCATAGTCAGGTGTTTGCTGTCAGTTGCTCTACCAAGCAAGAGAATGAATGGACCAGGAACATCTTATCACTAATCACACCAATTACAACTGATCACAGCCAGTAACCATAATGGAAATGGTGGGCACTGACACCTGATGGAGTTTAGGGGGGGGGGTCCTTTATTCATCTCAGGATTTCTTGTTTTTTATTTTTTATAATTCTTCTGAACTGTAGCTGTGATGTCTTTCACTTGGATGTTATCGGTGGCATTGATTAAGTAAAGCTGGAAAAAATATCGGTTTGTGTGTCTTCATTTAAGGCTGTAAAGCAAAAAAATGGGAATATTTTGAAGGGGGGATTCTTCTCTATACCCACTGTATACAACTTTTTCTTTTCTTTCTTTCTTTCTTTCTTTCTTTCTTTCTTTCTTTCTTTCTTTCTTTCTTTCTTTCTTTCTAAACTTCACTACTCTGTAAGTAGCAGCAGCCTAATGTAAAAGAGGCTATACATGTAATATTGTGTTTTTATTTTTTTTTTTATGTTTATATCCGTATTATTTTATGAAGGTCATTTTTTGTTTCTTTCTTCCCACCATTTCAGTTTTCAAGTCGCTTATAATGCGTTTCTAACGCAGTTCATCCATAACTCTCGTCTGGCGCTCCTCATTGTTCCCACCGCGTCCTTCGCTCTTTTGAACACTTTCTTGAATTTTGAGATTCTCCCTTTTTCACTGCCACTGGGCGCGCTGATATGTCTGATCTGCAGTTGGGGCTGCCAGGTTGGTAACGCAGTTTTGGGTGCAAATGGCACTTGAGTGGCACTGGAAGGGACTGAAAAGCAGCAGGGAGATAATCAGAAATCCCCACTGTGGCAAATGGAGAGCACGGCTGGGTGGCATTGTGAGCAAAGGAGGACCACAAAGGGCCGGTAGGCCTGTCAGATTATAGTGGGGGACTCGTCGGTGGGTCGCCATATTATGTAAAGACTGTGGCTGCCCTGTGGTCATAGGGGATGAAAGTATGTCGCTCTATCTTCAAGGGGGACCCCCGACCCACCACTGGTCACGTCAATCTAAAGTATATCACTCTGTCTACCAACAGGGATGGCGGTGAGTAGACTCCTAACTGAGGGTACATCACTATGGGGCCAAAACACAAATCTTGCCAACCCACTTGAAAACAGCCTGCTGCCCCCTGTGCCCATCTCAACACTATTGATGCCACAATAAAGATCCACCAAATGACAACATCCATGAGAGGTAAAAAAGGGACGACACAAAATATGTTTTAGGACACTTAAAACTCAAAAAACTCTGTCACTAGAAATGAACTCAAGGGAATTAACAGGAAAAAGAAAGTGAAAAGAAAGCCCCCCAACCCCAAACAAAAATGAACTACAAAACCAGATCTTGTCACCTGGATTTAAAGGGACGGCTGCTCAGTCGGTGCCCTTCAGTGCTGCCTGCGGGCCACGGACATCGACCTCCTGGTTACGTCTTCCTTCCACAGCCGCCTGAAGTTACAGGCCGATATTTTCTGGCTGATCGACATGCTGCTCGTCTCCACTCTCCGGCGCCATGATGAGCGAGTCAAACTACCCGCCGCGGAGGACACAGTTTATGACACCACTGGCACACATTTAGCAGATTTTGGACAAGCAAAACATCAAGGAAAGTTAATCTGATGCTAGTCATGTGACATGCAGGTCAGGTGAGGTATAATGTTCACCCCATATAAGATGGCCGTCCATTTGTCCGCCTCTGCTTTGGGTGGCTCTCAGGATTCAGTCTTTTGTGGGGGTTTTTTTCCCCATTTGGTATAATTTTTTTAATTTTCCCTTATTTGTCTTATATTTCTGTTTATTCTTTTACGCCAGTCCTTAAACTCTCAAGTTTCCAATGAGGTTCTTCAGGTGGTCCTTGCACAGCTTTCTGACTGTCCCGGGGTCCTTGCTAGTACTGTAGTGCCCATGAGGCTGGTATCATGGACACCTGAATGTCATCTGACTGCCTTGGCGTTAACCGTGAGTGCGACTCGGCCATGGAATTCTATGCAATTACGGATAAACCCGAGTCGCCCTCAGAGTGACGTGTAATGAGAACGCTTTAAAGTGTCACGCCTGAATACCTGTAGGGAAGAACAGTGTTCTGCTGCCACCTAGTGGATGAAATAACATCATACTGCAAAAAGAAGATTTCGATGTTTTCTGCTACTTTACGGTAATTTTTAGGTAACTCATCAATATTCATGATCGGGGGTGGAGCCTCCAACAAAAACACACAAAGGCAGTTTTGGAACGAACTGAAACTGAGCCATTACTCAGATCGAGCGATAGTGACGACCAAAGCTGTCCATGAAAGTTTCCCTCTAGTGGTCATGACGCATTACTGCAGCCCCATGTACAGATTACTATCTTTATTTTGTTTAGAAAAATTTGTCTGGACCGGAACACAAAGAAATGTTTCTGTTGTGCGCCTCAGTAGCGCCTGCACTGTCCGCACTCAGCACAGCACAATCTGTGGCCCAGAATCAGCGACATTTTATTTAAACAATACAGATTTACGAACCTCACTCGAACTCCAAGCGCATGTCCGATTATATTATTTTCGCATATTAGCGGTGTTCGGTCTTAACATCTGACGACCTACACAGTCCAACAATAACACGAACAATGACGAGATGCCAATAATAATAATAATCCTCAAACTGCAGCATAGAAGAGACAGACATGGCGAAATAAACTAAAACGATCAAAACGGCAGCAGGACTGTAACTTTTGATTGAATAGCTGAAAGCTGATTTAACCCAAACTGCGATCGTCTCCCAAAAGAACATACATTAAATGTGTGTTAAAACTTCGCAAATATCGTCCTCTGTTGCTCACCATCATTTGTAGGATTCGCTCTCGGCACGCAAAAGCAAGTTCTGCGTTTGTTTGAGGAGGTGGATTGCATTATTTGCATACGGAAAATAGGAATTGTGGGTAAGGATTCTTTTTAAGGTACTCTTTATATTCTCGATTGCCCTGAATGTTTTAATTATAAAAAGTTTTCAATTTATTTTATATAACTTAAACGACAAACATATGTTATTATATATAAAACCTTTTACCATCATTCAAAGGAACAAGACTAATTGGTAGTTTAAATAGATAGCTAGAAATCTGTTTACGTGTTGTGGTAGTAAAATCCTTTTCTTTCTCGGCTGTCTTTAGAGGAACATTAAAAGCAATAACTAAAAGATCGCTAACACAACCCGTTTCCAACTTATTTTCTGAAGAGTGTACTTTACTGCAGGCCCGGTTCAAGAGGCGAAGCCGCCATCGTGCCATTTAATTTCACCCGCCTCCTCACCCTATAATACCTTCACTCGTTTTCTAAAATTAAAAATTTTCGCAATTTCCTTAATGTAAAAAAAAAAGAAAGAAAGAAACATTCTTCGTAGGTAGAAGAAAATTTGACTTACGCATTTAACGAATCGGCGACAAGTTTAATTCATCTGTAAAATTCCGATTAACACTACAAAAACTTTTGATTGATGTGCTGCGTACTTCTCTGTTTTTAATTCTTATTTTGTCTTTTTTCTCTTTTTTCATGATGTAAAGCACTTTAAAGCTACATTATTTTTATGAAAATGTGTAAAAGAAATAAATGTTGTTGTTGTTTTGGGCTCCTTTCTAACTAAGCAGGTTAAAGGGTTACTGAATAAGAGCCGCGTTAACAGGGAGTGTCAGCTGTGGTGTCCCTCGCATTGCCATTTGCATCACGCAGTTACATTTCTTCCTTAAGGTTCATCCTTCTTCATATACAGGAAATGTGAATTAGAAACAACGAAGTGGCGTCACGCACTGCCATCCCGACACTCATCCTTATCACTAAGATGTTAATATTTAATGGTGGCAGTGCTAGGATTAAAATAGCCAAAGTGGGAACAAATGACAGAGGAGTCAACGCAGCAAGTCGCTCTTCACTCTTTCAATTTGACCGTCACGTGGGCTCTCCAGATTTTAAAAAAAAAAAAACGCATATGGAGATTTTCTGTCATTGGTGTGAGACATGGCAGGAATTATGCCAGCCACACAAATGATGCCCTGGCAGCGCTCCACTCTCCTCCATGTTCCAGCTGCCAGTTCTCACAGCCCTCCGACCCGACATTTCATTTCGCTTTCCTGCCGGCGTTAACCAGGATAGAAGGAGCTCCTGGAAAATCCTGTGTTGAAGAGCACAGACGACAGGCATCAGGCGAGCAGCTTCAAGGGGCCATTGATGAGCTCTGAGCAGCTGGCGGTGATGGAGATTGGCATGAGTGAGGGGTGGGCATCTTAATGGGCGAGGGCAGTCATTTGTGGTTCTCACCGGGAGGAAAACATCAAAGCGCTTCAGACTGGAAACTCCGCTCACAGACAGATAGATAGAAACTGGAAAGGCGCTATAAAACAGGGAGGTACAGAGAGGGTGTTATATAAACTAGAAAGACAGATGCAGAGCACTAAATAGTAAGCAGATCGAGATAGATATACTATGTAACATAGAGATACATAAACTTGTGTGAAAGGCACTATACAGCAGAAAGGTAAATGGGGGAAAAAGTACTATAAAACAGATTAATACATAAAGAGATGAAAGACACTATATAATAGATGAGGCAGACAAATGGCACTACATAATGAGTAGATAGAGATAGATAATATATAACATAAAGATAAAGACACTATACAGCAGAAATGTAAGATAGAATAGGTAAATGGGGGAAAATGCTATCAAATAAATAAATCTATAGATAGATAACTATGAAAGACATCATATAATATATGACACAGATAAATGACACTATAATATGAGCAGATGGAGAAAAGGTACCATTCCAAGGGTAGAAGGGGGTGGGCTGGCTTTCCACCTTGGTTTGAGGAAACATTGCTACCCAGCCAGGAAGCCATAATGGAAGGAGTGCAAGAATGGAGACACAACGCAGCCAAGAAGATCTTCCATTTTTAATCCTGTTCAGCAAGAAGAGTTAATGAATAGACAGTTCATCCTCCAGAACGACAGGTGGCAATGCTCCGCTGACCAGTTCCCAGTTTGGACACCCATAGGTTTGCCTGAGATTTATAGTGCAGAAGGGCAACTCTGTTTGGGGACCTTGAGTGCCACCAGGGGGCGCAGTGAGAAGAGGACATTCAGGTTATGGGCAACACCCGCGTGACCCGGAAGTGCTTCTGTCATGCAGTGGAAGTACACAGGAACAGGAAGTACTCCTGGGTCCAGGATAAAAGGAGGAGGGGAGTTGGAGTCAGGAGGCCAAGAAAACAATACAAGGAATGGAGACTGCGATTGTGTGTTGGAAGAACAACCTGTCAAAGGTACCCTTGACTGTGTTTGTGCACTTCTGTTTGGAGTCAGGGGCTCTGGACTGCCCCTTTTGGTCACACAATGTAATAGATAAATAGACTGGTACAAAACAAAGTACAAGATAGATAGACATGAAAGACAGCATATAAAAGACAGCTAAATAGATTGATGTGAAAGGCGCTATACAACACAATGATAGGGAACTAGACAATAGGCAGATAGATGAAACGTACAGTACTTCATAACAGATACATACACAGAGAGTGCTAAGCCCATTTGGTGCCCTAGGCTGGGTGGAAAGACGTCGTCCCTCGTTGTCCATAGCGGGTAGTCGGTATTATTAGACTTTGATGACCTGTGGTGGGCGAGAGGTAATCGTCCCTCGGTGTGCGGCGCACACATCCCTTCAGTAACACAAAACAGCGCCCCCTTATGTACATACCGTGGGCTTACTGGAGGGCCCAACCCTTGATGTATGGAGGGTGCGAATATTTACTTTCATACATGGTGCCCCGTCAATTTTTGACTCTTTTGATTAAGTTAATTATCCTAATTATTTGTATAGTTCTGTGTTTATTAGTTTTGTGTATTATTTTGTTTCTATACGTCTATTTGTATCTTTTGCTCTGTTCCAGATGTTTTGTGGGAGGTTAACCGAGAGGCAGGATGACCTGTCCATCAACGTCAAGGGACGGCCCTCTGCTCCATTATGGCTGAGAAAAACCCACAGTCCTCTGCGGTTCATTGAATGCGCTCATGGTGTTGGTGAGTTTTAGTATCTTTTGAACTAATGAAGTACTGGCAAATGGATTTCAACCATTTTTTTCTATTTTTTTTCGGTTCTCCTTTTACATTTGTGTACCGAGACATTATTTGCTCTGGGATTGACTATTTCTGACAACCCCTGACATGCCCTTTATTATTCCTTTGTTAAGAAGAGCGTTTTTTGGTAAAAATAAATCTTTTATTTATGAAGATTCTGTGCTTGCCCTTTCGTGACTAACTGGGGTTTGATGCTCCTGGTGGGAATTTTGGAGTATTTTGGGCCTCTGTTTGCTAAGGAAAGCGCAATTCTTGATAACGACCCGACAGAGAGCCCTTGTTTTCGACTGCTCTTTTTCTGTTTCTTCTTCTTTTGTTATTCTGAATTATTAGCTTCGTTTAAAATGACGTGTTTTGGTTCCTGTTCCTGATTCGTTTGATTTTATGTTTTTTGCCTTTTTGGCTGAGCCGTTTTTGCTCCTGCTTTGTATTTTGTTAATCCTTACTAAGCAGACTTTGCGTTGTCATTTGTCCGGTGTTTTTTCTCTCCTCATTTGTTCTGGACATTTAGAATATTTGAACTTTAAAAGCACTAGGCCCATTTTCATGCCTGCCTGTTGAAGTTGGGGTTAGGCTGCCTAGAGTGAGGACCGTTCAGTGAGTCCAGACGTTCAATAAGGGGGCACCTCTGGTTTTTGACGTTCTACGTTTGATGTTTTATTTGTCACAGGACTCTGCGTCTGCACTTAGTTATGCAAAAATAAATGGAACTGAATTTCGTGGATGGGTGGTTGTTGCAGGAATCCTAGCAAGCGGGCCTCAGTATCACCACCGCCATCTTAGTGCAGCCTCTCCTAGTGAGCACTCAGATAATGAATGACAGAACTGTCAGGAAACTTCCTTTTGGTATCCAAGGAATTAAGAGATAGATAGATAGATACTTTATTAATCCCAAGGGGAAATTCACATACTCCAGTAGCAGTGTAATGATAAAAAACAATATTAAATTAAAGAGTGATAACAATGCAGGTATAACAGACAATAACTTTGTATAATATTAACGTTTACCCCTGGGTGGAACTGAAGAGTAACATAGTGTGGGGTCTCCTCAGTCTGTCAGTGGAGCAGGATGGTGACAGCAGTCTGTCGCTGAAGCTGCTCCTCTGTCTGGAGATGATCCTGTTCAGTGGATGCAGTGGATTCTCCATGATGGACAGGAGTCTGCTCAGTGCCCGTCGCTCTGCCACGGATGTCAAACTGTCCAGCTCTGTGCCTACAATAGAGCCTGCCTTCCTTACCAGTTTGTCCCTCTACTTTATGCTGCCTCCCCAGCACACCACCGCATAGAAGAGGGTGCTCGCCACAATCGTCTGGTAGAACATCTGCAGCATCTTATTGCAGATGTTGAAGGATGCCAGCCTTCTAATGAAGTATAGTCGGCTCTGTCCTCTCTTGTACAGTCCATCAGTATTGGCAGTCCACTCCAGTTTATCATCCTGCTGCACTCCCAGGTATTTATAGGTCTGCACAGTCACTTCTGATGATCACGGGGTCCATGAGGGGCCTGAGCCTCCTAAAATCCACCACCAGTTCCTTGGTCTTGCTGGTGTTCAGTTGTAGGTGGTTTGAGTCGCACCATTTAACAAAGTCCTTGATTAGGTTCCTGTACTCCTCCTCCTGCCCACTCCTGATGCAGCCCACCATAGCAGTGTCGTCAGCGGACTTTTGCACGTGGCAGGACTCATATTGGAAGTCTGATGTATGTTGGCTGAACAGGACCGGAGAAAGTCCAGTCCCCTGCGGTGCTCCTGTGCTGCTGACCACAATGTCAGACCTGCAGTTCCCAAGACGCACATATTGAGGTCTGTCTGTAAGAATCTTTAATCCATTTCTTTTTTAACTGTCTTTTCTTCTGTTAATATTCCTTATTATATGTACCCAGGGGGGGCTGGGTGGTCTCATGGCCTCAGAATCCCTGCAGATTTTGGTTGTTTTTTTTTCAGTCTTTCTTTTGTGTTTTTGTCCTCCCGGCCATCAGACCTTACTTTATTCTTTGTTATTTAGCATTGTCTAATCTTTCTATATTTCTATTTTTTATAAACTTTTCTTTCTTCATCTTGTAAAAGACTTTGAGCTACCTCATTTGCATGAAAATGTGCTCTAGAAATGAATGTTGTTGTAGCAATGACACCCTAGGGTGCTGCTGATATATTATAATTACTCGGGTCTTCTCCTTCCGTCTCAGTGGCACACTCCACCAGGTCCCCAGTTCAACACACCAACAGGGAAAGTTTCAACAACAACAACTTTATTCAAAGGAGCCACCCTCAATTGAATGATGTCCCAAACAAAGAAATAGAATAAAAGCTTAACAACAATGCCGTGAAAATTAATAAACAGTAATAAGTATCTTATTCAAATATGATATATACAATCCTATAACCTGTGCCTCTAAGCAAGCAGTATTTAATAAAAGCTCCCTTTATGCTCCCAGTCCCTCAGGAAACCTTCTTCCCCTCCCACCTCACTGGCCAGTGATACCAGGAAGACAAACACAAAGCACACGGCGTTGGGGCCCTTTGTTTCTATCGTTGGAGCGCTCTATCTCCAAATGGAGCATTTGTAATCCATCGAAAAGATATCTGTCCTCCAACTGGACTCTCCAAATAGGTGGCCACATTAGAGTAAAGTAAAGATAGGTATAATTGTGCGATTTACAGCTCATCACTCTTGGGTTCCGGAAGACGCGGGCTGCAGACGCTCCTCAGTGATCCAATAATCCCCAGCGGCCCTCCCGATAAAATCACTCCTCTCACCGGTTCCTCCAGGTCGATTCTCTCTCTCCTCCGCAAAAGTCCATTCCTCTCCCCCTCGCTCTCCAAGTCCGTCCTCCATCCGTCTCTGCCACCCCAAAAACAGAATCCGTCCCCCCTCCTGTATTCTATCCCTATCCTGATCAGCCGCTCTGCTGCCATCTAATGTCTAGTTCTTAAAATCGCAGCTCCATGACTCTCTTATTTAGACATACACACACAAGATGTCTGTGTGCATAGCTACATTGTTATTCATTTAAGCACCTATAATACATAAAAAAAAAACTCCCTGAAACTCACAGCTTGTGCCAAATCAACTAAGCACTCCATTCTCAGATTCTGTCAGCCATGAAGAGCACCCACCGTATAAACCAAACCAAAGAAGGACAAGACAAAGGAGAAGCCGCGGGTGCCATGACACCACCAAATGGGCTCAGGGTGGGTGGATATGCTGCACAGGGACTAGTGCCATTTGATGCCTTTATGGAATCCTGGTTGGGTGGGAGTCACCCTTAGTGTCCAACATGAGCATGCCCCTTCAAATATCAAAATGGCACTCTTTGGTGTCCATAGTGTATTTGGGGCAGGTAGGGAGGAGGTTTGAGGGGACCCCAGAGCACACAGCCCTTAACGGCACCCAGCTTGGCTGCATATGTCGCCTAATGGATTGAGTGACAGGGAATTGGGTCCAACTGCTGACCTCCACAACTCTACGATTTTGAAGCTCTGCTGAACAGCCAATCGGATTGCACATTTATGTCCTAATTATTTTTGTCCGCTAAAGCCCCACTCCTCCTCAACAGAGGGAAGCTCTGGAGGTCCTCATCTAGACTCTGCCAATGGTATCTGGCTGCAGCTAGTGGAAGGTGTGGAGCTCCACCCCAGGCAGGAATCACCTGACCTCCACTATTCACTGGAAGGCCTGGAGGTCCATGCTAGATGGGACACACCTGTCCTCCATGCTCACAATTGTGCTGTCCTGCGAAGTGCCTGCTTAGACTATGGTTCTTCTTCTATCTCTTGTATTTCGTTTTTGTTTGTGGGCTCTGTTTAATTATAAAATTGTTTAAATATAAACATTATATTTTGCTGTATTGTATACATTTTTTGTTGTATTATGTATTTTATATATGCATTGTACTTTTGCAATTCCAAAATAAACTAATATATTTTTTAAAACGTGACCAAAACGAGCTTGCGCAGACAGGATGATTGCCAGGTTGGCGTGCCGGAGCCCGGATGCGCGACAGCGTCTGCGCGTGTGAAGGAGCTCGTCTGTGTCGTGAACGCGTCTGTCAGCGGAGGTGCGCGCGCGCAGGGTGGTTTAATGCGCTCAATACGGCTCGTCCATAATTTGTTACGCGCTGCTCACATCAATTCCCTTTGCCTTTTCACTCCTGTTGACTGCGCAGAACACGCCGTATCCAAAAGTGACAAAGTGTTCTAATTAATTTGATCCGATTAGCATATGTACAAATAGCAGGGCCACTCCATGGTAATGTTCAGACTCGCTTCAAAGAAAAAACATAATTAAAAAGTGGCGAACGTACGGCTGGGCACCGTTAAGAGGAAACCCAGAATATTTGTTAATTCACTTTATACGGGATCGCAATACACACGCGAGAGAAATTAGCAGTTTGGCAAAAAGCCACCTGAAAGTAAACAATATAGGACAGCAGTTTTGTTTAGGCTGCGACACTAAGTTAATTAAAATGTTTTAGCCAAATGAAAATGACAAATATCACATTACGGGCTGGTAAATCGCGATGCACAATGTGTTACTTATCGTTTCAATAAAATAATGGCATTTTAATGATGTAAGCGGAGGACGACGTTTGGTTTGTATGAGCACAAAACAATATTTGGAACTGCGTTTAAAGGGAGAGAAAGACAGGTGGACAGACAGACACGGAGGACAAAAGGAGGGGAGATCAGGAAGCAGAAGCAAGAACCTTAGAGAGGCCTCTGCATCGCCATGCCAGTCTAGAGAAATGTGATAAGGGACAGACAGACATTTTAGAACAGATAACAGAGAAAGGCGCTGTATAATATGTGCATGGACAGAGACTGAGCATGAAAGGGCTGTACAGGCTAGACAGGAGAAGAGCACTTACAGCGCTAAAAATGAAAATAGCAGAGGCGCAGGTAAATAGAGAGACTGAGATACAGAAAGATGGCCTGCTGACTGTGAAAGGCACTATATAAAAGAAGGCTGCTATATTAAATTAAAAAGACAATAAGAACTATATCATGGACAGGTAGATAACTATGACAGGCACCATAAAACAGATACATTGACAAATACTTTACATGAAGGAAAGGAGCTGTATGATAACAATCACTATAGCATTAAAGCAAAAAAGTCCGGGTAGACAGACAGGTAGGCAGACCGGGAGACAAACAAAAAGATAACTATACCGTTAGTTAATTAACTATATAATAGAAAGGTGCTTTATTAAACTAGAAAGACAGAAGATACGCCATATCATACAATGTAGATAGATGGCACCCAATAATATTATATTATATAATAGATACATTTGAAAGGTACTATATAATACATTGATAAAATATGAGAGACTATATAATAGATAGATAAAATATAGTGCCTTTCATCTATCTAAGGCATAATAGTATAGCTAGATAAGAAAAGAACTTCATAACACTGTACATAGTTATACAAATGAAAGATTATATGATGAAAGTATCATTGATGCAAAAATCGAAATTGTTAGACAGACAGAAATAACTATGTAAGAGATTATATACTACATACATATAGATAAAACATGCTATGTAAACTAGAATGGCAAAATATCCTTTACCATAGGACGGACATGAAAGGCACTGTATAATAGATAGATTCAAACTCTCTGTATCATATAATAATTAGATGTAAAAGGCACCCAATAATGGATATGAAAGGCAGTTTTTAAAGTTCTGTCTAGAGTTGCTTGTTGTTAATTTTGAATTTGTCATTGCATACACGCGCCACGCCCACAAGCGCACAGCCAGAAGCCCCGCCTCTCCACCCAGATGGGCCACGCCTCTTGCCGCGCCCTCCCTTTCCCAGATGAGCAGGACTAGTCGTGCAGTGAGTGCTCGGAGCTGAAGCTGCGGGGTCGCCGGCTTTGTATCTCGGAAAATTGGCTTCACCGGCCTGGGCGCTGACCGTCTCAGTATAGGCAGGGTTTACTGTAAAAGGCGCCATATTAAAAAATAATTGATTTGTCTGGTGGTAAAGAGATGTGATTGTTGCAGCATGACATGGCTGCTATATGATCACTTACAACACTGGATCTCTTAACAGTCACATTTCTCCTAAAATTCCTAGTATATGTAAAAACCGTTAATTTACTGAGACGCTCGTTAGATGAAAAATTAACTTCTACTTTCTACAATGACAATAAAAACTGACCCGAGATGTTGTCTCGTCGTAATAAACAACTGAATATCATCGATGAATCCATTGCTTTGGAACGGCAGACATCATAAAGTGCGCTATATGAGGCAGCCGTGCACTCATACACAGAGTCTCCTAACCTATTACAGGATGGCTGGGTGTCGGACGAAGGAAATCCTGGACGGCACAGGGTGACTTTGGTGTCCACAACAGACACGTCTTTGAGGATGCAGATAGAGCGACTACGGCCAGCCCCACACAGGCAGTGCGAGACTTGAACTCGTGACAGAGGCGGGCGACTACTGCGAAATAACGGTTCGTTTCTTTACATTATTGGCCCCCTAGTGGGGAACTGGGGTCACTATATCAACATCACAGTCTATTGCGGCGTCAAGACGGCACGTTTTCCTCCCTTTTTGGGTTCATTGGTGACTCTCAACTGCGCCGTCCAGGTGTCTATTTGAGGGTGCCCAATATTGCTGCTATTCTGAAATAGATACGCATGTAACAAATCGTACAATTATTGAAAATAGAGAGGAAAAAGCTATAAGGCAAACATCAGCCTTTCATATAAAACGGTTAATGAATTGAGGTAAAGCTTTTTGGAGTAAAAGGAACTAAAAAAAGGTTCCAGAGGACGGGGGCACTTAGTAGACTTTCGAGTTGCCGCTTCTTCCTCCTCCTTCTTCCTCGTTTGACCTGAATTCGTCTCCTTGACCGCGGATGAATCAAAGCCGCCGTTTTTGAATTCATTAGGAGACCCAGCCAGGTCAACACGCAATTGGAAGGGTTGTCCGCCACCGCCTTAGTTATTTGATTTAATTGGCTTAGTGATGCACGCCCACTACTTAAAACATGCCAATCGACTAAAGGAAAATAAACGTTCTTTTCGAAGTTAACATTTCCTGCAGCGCGAATAAAATGCGCGTCTTGCTCGCTGAGTGAAGCGGAGGAGACGGAAAGCTCACGAGAGCCACCAGGTCATCCGACGGCCTATAGTGTCCCGTCCTCCCATGCAGGTGAGCTTCGCTAATTGGCCGCACGCTGCGCTTTCCTCCGTTTTAAGGGTCATTTAGAGCGCCTGTTCGCCCCGTCGTTTGTCTCCTTCTTCACCTTTTCCCTCTTTTATGTTGGCCTTTCCATGCAACTTGATCCTGCACCTCTTTGGCACTCGGGCCCTTTCTCCTTCACATCAGCTTCAGTCAGACCTTACGCATTACAATTTATTTGAGAAATCCCAGTCTGGTCTCTGCACTGGTCTTAGTACAGAAACGGCACTAACGTGACATTCTGATATCCTCTGATGAAGGAAACTCCACTGTAATGATGTTGTTAGACTTAAGCGCAGCGTTTGACGCCATTGACCATTCTGTTACTGCGCAGGCTAGAAAATGATGTTGGGCTCACAGGCTCTGTGCTCGCTTGGTTTAGTTCTTATTTATCAAATCGATTCCAATACGTACAGAAATGTGCTGACAGGACTCCATCATTATACACAGAAGTTCAATATGGTGTCCCGCAGGGCTCAGTACTGGGACCTTCACTGTTCTCACTTTACAGGCTTCCACTGGGATCTCTCATTAGGAAACATCACGTTAATATTCACTCGTATGCAGATGACACTCAGTTATACTTTTCTTTTAGATCAAATAAAGTTTCTCTGATGTTGTCTTTAATTAGTTTTGTTAGTGAATTAAATGAGTGAATGGATGAGAACTACTTGTCTTTAAACACACCGATAAAACAGAGATGTTAATTATTGGAGGGAATGACGCCGATCACAACGATATTCTGTCATCATTTAACTCAGCTGGAATCTCCATTAATTTTACTGAATCAGCCCGCAATCTCGCTGTTCTCTTTGACTCTAGCAGGTCATTTAAAGCGCACATCACAAAGTTGTCCAAATCAGGTTTCTTCCATCTTAAAAATGTTAGAAATTTAAGGCGCTTTCTAAATAAGCAGGATTCTGAGAAATTAATTCCTGCATTTATTTCTAGTAGGATTGACGACTGCAATGCGGTGTTCACTGGCTGTTCAGACTGTTCTTTATTCAGCCGCCAGTTAATCCAAAATGCTGCTGCAAGAATTATTACAAGAACAAGAAAATACGAACACATCACTCCAGTTCTAGAGTCGTTACACTGGCTCCCAGTTAAGTTTAGGGCAGATTTCAAAATCCTCCTTTTAACATATAAAGCATTAAATGGCCGAGGTCCGGCTTACTTGTCTGAACTTATCATGACTTACAAACCTGAGCGCACATTAAGATCTCAAGATGCCGGTCTGCTTGTGATTCCAAGGATTAATAAAATAACAGGCGGAGGTCGAGCTTTTAGTTACAGGACCCCCCTAAACTGTGGAGTGGTCTGCCTGCTGCTATAAGAGATGCCCCTTCACTCTCAGGCTGAAGACTCACAACTTCAGTTTAGCACACCCTGACTAGAGCTGCTGATTTACTGTAGAGACTCCATCTCTGTTGTTAGTCATCAGCACTAAAACACAAGTAACATGAGAGTTAGAATTTATTACTAACCCTCAGCTATTCGGTTTCTCTTCTCTGTACTCAAATGTGGCACTTGGCACCACGGCCCACCTGCCAGGTTGTTTTGCCTGCCTAAAAGTCATCCCTGATGGAGGATCACAGGAATCGTGGGAAAGAGGGGTCCTGTCATTGGATTAGTGCTATGTCAGCTGTGGAATGGCTTGATGGCTGAGGTCTCCGGGACTCTAAACAAATCCAAATCATATTATGGGATATCATCTACTGTTAAATTCTGCTACGTACCTCTAAAATGTGTATATTTATACTGTATTGAGGATCTGTTCTGTCCTGTGTGTTGCGTTGTATTGACCCCCCGTTTTCTTTTTGACACCCACTGCCCGCCCAGCCTACCTCTCTCTGAACTGCCTTTCCCGAAGGGTTTCTTCCATTTTATTTCCCTACAAGGTTTTTTTTTGTGAGTTTTTCCTGTCTTCATAGAGAGTCAAGGCTGGGGAGTTGTCAAGAGGCAGGGTCTGTGAAAGCCCATTGCGGCACTTCTTGTGTGATTTTGGTCTATACGAGAATACAGGGAGTGCAGAATTATTAGGCAAGTTGTATTTTTGAGGATTAATTTTAATATGGAACAAACACAGTGCTATCAGTCAATCCAAAATGTTAATAAACCTGAAACCTGAATGTTTCACAACGGAAATGTGAGTGTGAACATCATCAGGGGAATACATATGTGCGCACAATTATTAGTCAACTATTAGTGTGCAGATTTATTATGCAACTAAAGGAAAAATGAAAATTTTCCCATCTCACTTGTTTATTTTCATCTGTTATAGTGAGAATAATAAACAAACACCTCAAAATTTACAAATAAACATCTCTGACATTTCAAAAAATCAATCAATCAATCAATGACCAATATAGCCACCCTTCTTTCCAATAACAGTCATAAGCCTTTCCATTCATGGAGTCTGTCAGTTTCTTGATCTGTTGACGATCAGCTTTTTGTGGAGCAGTGACTACAGCCTCCCAGACACTCTTCAGAGAGGTGGATTGTTTTTCTCCCCCGTAAATCTAGCGTTTAAGAAGTGCCCACAAGTTCTCGATAGGGTTTAGGTCAGATGAGGAAGGGGGGCCATGTCATTATTCCTTCATCTTTAAGGCCTTTACTGGCTGGCCACGCAGTGGAGAACTTCGATGCAAGTGATGGAGCATTGGCCTGCATAAAAATCATGGTCTTCTTCCTGTATCACTGTTTGAAGAAAGTGTCTTCAAAAACTGGCAGTAGGTTTGGGAGTTGATTTTGAGTTCATCTTCAATGCAAAAGGTCCAACTAGCTCATCTTTAAAAATACCAGCTCATACCAGTACCCCACCTCCACGTTGGAGTGGAGCTCTGTGCCCATTACTGATCCACAGGTCCATCCATCTGGTCCATCAAGAGTCACTCTCATCTCATCGGTCCATAAAACCTTTGAAAAAAATCTGTCTTCAGATATTTCTTGGCCCAGTTTTGACGTTTCAACTTATGTTTCTTGTTCAGTGGTGGTTGGGTTTCAGCCCTCCTTACCTTGGCCATGTCTTTGAGCACTGAACACCTTGTACTTCTGGGCACTCCAGGTAGGTTGCAGCTCTGGAATATGAAAGTACTGGAGGATAATGGGTTCCTGGTAGCTTCACGTTTGATTCTTCTCAAATCTTTGGCAGCTAATTTGCGTCTTTTGTTCTCAACACGTTTCTTGCGACCCTGTTGACTATTTGCAACAAAATGTTTGATGGTTCTGTGATCACACACCAATATCTTAGCAATTCCAAAAGTGCTGCATCCCTCTGAAAGACGTTTTACAATTTCTGACTTTTCAGAGTCAGTTAAATCTCTTTTTTGGCCCATTTTGCCCGAGGAAAACTAGCTGCCTAATAATTCTGCACACCTTGATATAGGGTGTTGATCTCCTTAGGCCACACCCTCCCTCATTACACAAATACACATCACCTGACGTGCTGAAATCCAATAAGCATTCAAGTTAATACAGCTTGGAGTTGGAATATACGCATTAAAAATGATGATATGGTCAAAATACTCACTTGCCTAATAATTGTACACACAGTGTAAATTGTATTGTGTTGTATCTTTCTTTGCCTTATCCGTGCACCTCCGCTTTGACCTCCCTCACGTTCTCTTCTCCTGCATGGACTTCCATTCCCATCGCTCTTTTTTCCATCACGTCACATGTCTTCAATCTATTTTCCTGTACTTTCTTAGATGTCTACCCGACATTTGTGTGAATGATGATTTTATTAATGGGCCGCGGGAAGGCTGCCATGTAAACCAAACGTGTATAATTAAGCAGGGACAGCGAAACGCGTCTATAGAGAGCCTTTAACAGTCGCCACCAGCTAAAGCTCACAAGGAGACCAGAGAGATGGTCTAAAATCCCTGTCCGGACCGATGAACAGAACATGTTGGGGTCCATGGTGCGACCACCGGGTGGACGAGAACTGAGAAGCCGCAGCTCCACCACAGCGTAAAGGAAACGCGCGGATGGAATGTGGAATTGGGGGTCGCACAGGCGAGGGTCGTCCGATATGCGGCTGAGGGAGTAACGTCGAGATGTCAAGAACAGAATAGCTGCACTGGGTGGGCAATGAGGTCGGGGGGGCAGACAGTCGGCAATGCAAGAAAGCAAGAACGAAAGAAAGCAAGAAAAAAGAAAGAGAAAGAAAGAAAGAGCAGCATTACATCTTCACATTCAGAACGTGTAAATAGATTTTAGCATCTGAGTTTGATAGACTGACAGATGATGACGTGTTCCATAAATCAGACCGATAAATGAAATGCACTATACATCCAAGATAAATAGATGGCTATCACCTTGTCACGTAGAATCCTTTTACTAAGCACATAAGAAATACCGATTGATAGAGAGGAATGCAAGGCGTTGTAATTAGACAGGAAAGGCACTATAATGATGGATGGAGGTGAAAGATACTATATAATAGATATGAATGGCAGTTTTTACTCAATTGATAGATGGACAGAAGGCAAAACATAACAGATTGATATATCAATCTAAAAGGCACTAGATAATGCATAGCTGTGAAAGGCACTATATGATAGACAGACAGATAAATAGATAGATAGACAGATAGATAGACAGATAGAAAGATAGATAGATAGAAAGGCACTATATAATACATAGATAGTGTAATAAATAAAGAGTCTTTCAAAAATAGAAAAAGATTTGGGGATCATCCCCATATATTGTCGTCCAGACAAAGTGAAAAAATGGTTGATTCAGAATGACTTTTCAGTACAGAATGAATGAAACATGGTAACAAAATGGCGTTTAAATAACAGATGGGATGATGGGAGAGGAAATGGTTGGCAGGAAGTGACGATTGGAGGCGGGACCACGGAACCAACGTCATCGTGAGCAGACAGGAGTAGTTGAGTGTGGAACCGGAAGTGATGTCATTGGATGGGAACCGGAAATGATGTCATCGCGGCCATTTTGGAACTGAAAATGGATGGGTTTATTTTTCTTCCAGTTTTCTGTAGGTAGAAAGAGATTCAGGTAAGTACCACGTGATAAATTCTTGTCTCGCGAGATTTCACTCACCTTTGGGCTCTTTGACTGCCTCCAACTCGCACGTGTGTGACAATAGATAGATAGATAGAAATGAAAGGCACTACATAATAGATAGACAGATAGATAGATAGATAGATAGGCACTGTATAATAGATAGTTATGAAAGGCACTATATAACAGATAGATAGAAAGATAGATAGATAGATATGAAAGGCACTATATAATACTATTATAATGATAGATAGATAGAAATGAAAGGTACTACATAATAGATAGACAGATAGATAGATAGAAAGGCACTATACAATAGATAGATAGATAGATAGATAGATAGATAGATAGATGCCTTATATCTGTCTATCTTTTTGGATTACATATATCAAGGCACTATATCCAACATACAGTAAATTGATCTACAGACAGATATGAAAGGCACTATATAAGACAAATGAGCAGTTAAATAATAGGTACTTTATAAACGACTAAGGGAGGTCCCTATATCTAAGGCAGAATGATAGATATTAAAAGGCACTACAGTATATAAGACAGACAGATTGATAGATAAAACATCAAGGTAAACTACATGGACGGAAGGCACTATACTGTATAAAATAAATATATTTCACTATATCCAAAATGGCAGACACACAGATGGATGAAAGGCATTACATCTAAGAAACAAAGATAGTTGAAAAGTCTCATATCCGAGAGAGGCAGACAGATAGATGACAGGGTACTATACGGGTAGACAAACACATAGTTGAAAGGCACTATATCCGAAAGAGACAGACAGGCTGATGAAAGACACTGTAAAATTAATATATAGATGCCTTTATCCAAAGCGACTTACAAAAGAGGTAAACAACTGAGTAACACCAGGCTCCGGCCTGTTTGTTAGTAGGTGTAATAGGACGGGTTACAAAAGCTGATCAGCACAAGTGAAAAGATGTAATAACTCCTATATTTACAATTAGATATGAAAGGCACTATGTCCGACACAGACAGATAATGGCAGGACGATGTGGAGCCATTTTGGTTGCACGTTCCTGTCTAATCTCTGCTCCTCCTGATTTCTCTCATGTCGCAGCTCTCCGTTTCTCCAAGCCATTGTCATTAAATGACGCTCGCCGCGGCTTGCGTCTCTTTCGGGTGTGTTGACGTACATTCATACTTTCTATATGTGACAGCGTAATGACACTCCTCCGCTCCACGAGTTTCTATGGTATGAAGAATGGCACCGGAAAGAGGCTCCATCAGCGTTCAAATATTCACGGCAGCTCTATGAGATCTAACCGTCAGTCTTTGAAGGGTTTGTCAGAGACGGCTACGGAAATCAGGCAGCTGACCCGCCGGTCAGATCCCCATGTTGTATTCGGTAAAGAAACGTGCACAAAAACGAATTCCTTTATAAGACTGATTTGAATAAAGAGCTTTTTGAAAGCGCGCCTATCACAGACCCATTAGGAGTTTTTTTCAATGTCATCCTTCATGCTTTAATAGGAGAGCCCTGTCACATTTGCAGTACTGGAGCTATTTATGTCAAATTAATAGTTTTAGGATAATTACATGAAATATCTTGTCACGCACACTGCCGAGATGCAGATTGATAAACCCCAAGCTGAACCTCCGCTATCTCGAGTCACAAATGTCGCCGATTATTCCGTCTGTTAAACGAAGATGGCAGATCGAGGACTCAGATTGTACGATGTGAGGACTTGGAGAGCCGCGGCGCCCCATGCAGGACGTTAGGATTTTCAAATTTAGGTGTAAAAATGTAAGGAGTCGGGCGAGAAGGGCTCGACGTGGACCCCTGGGCTGGTCGTCTGTGTGATGCAATAGTGAATCACTTTATGAGACTGCTCACCGCGAAATGTACTATAAAAAAGAAAGAAAGATAGAAAGAAAGAGCAGCATTACATCTTCACATTCAGAACTTGTAAATAGATTTTAGCATCTGAGTTTGATAAACTGACAGATGATGACGTGTTCTATAAATCAGACCGATAAATGAAATGCACTATACATCCAAGATAAATAGATGGCTATCACCTTGTCACGTAGAATCCTTTTACTAAGCACATAAGAAATACCGATTGATAGAGAGGAATGCAAGGCGTTGTAATTAGACAGGAAAGGCGCTATAATGATAGATGGAGGTGAAAGATACTATATAATAGATATGAATGGCAGTTTTTACTCAATCGATAGATGGACAGAAGGCAAAACATAACAGATTGATATATCAATCTAAAAGGCACTAGATAATACATAGCTGTGAAAGGCACTATATGATAGATAGATAGATAGATAGATAGATAGATAGATAGATAGGAAAAGCACTATAGATAGATAGATAGGAAAGATAGGAAAAGCACTATAGATAGATAGATAGGAAAAGCACTATACAATATCTATCTATCTATCATGCCTATATGTGCCTTTCAATCTATCTCTATCTATCTATCTATCTATCTATCTATCTATCTATCCTATCTATCTATCTATCATAAATCTATCTATCTATCTATCTATCTATCTATCTATCTATCTATCTATCTATCTATCTATCTCCCTACATATAGCGAAAAATCACCCAAAGTGATCTGCACAAGAATTACTATTATAGAACAATAACAGAAATGTAGAAAACTATAAATAAAAAAGCATTTCATTTCCAATTCCATTTTCTTTCTTTCTTGGCAAATCCCCCAGGATCCTGTTTGACTTGAAAGGCGCTATATAAAACCTCTTTCCATTACTATTACAAAGAAGGAAAGAAAAAAAGACTATTTAATGGGTGGAGTTTATGACATAATACAGTCTGTAAATAGACAAATACAGTACTATATAAAATATAAACACATGGTTGATATGAAAAACACAAGTTACACCATACTGTAGATCAGCGTTTCTCAACCTTTAAGTATTTACGACCCGAGTTTTCATAACAGTTTTAATCGCACCCCCCTATTGTTTTTTTGAAAAGAGCCCACTAATACCAATTTGTTCTTTTTTAATTTATGATATATCATAGATGCATATTTTATTATACCTACTTAACTTTTATCAACATTTATCTAACTCTATATTTATTTTTCTAGTATCAGAAGTTTTATTTTTTTTTGGTTTCAATAGATGTATTTTTCATATTTTTGATTCTTGTTTTCTTTTTTTCACATTTTTGCACCCCCCTAGGAGGGCCCGCCCCACAGATTGAGAACCACTGCGTGTAGATAGACATGAAATGGACTATTTGATATATAGAGGGATGGAGAGATTGTAAATATGAGAATCAAGATATAACATATAGACAAGTAGATCTGAAAGGTAGTATATGACAGATGGCGAGATAGACAGACATGAATCATTCAGATGAAGGTCTTTCATGTCACCTTCCTGACTTCATCTCCTGCTTCTCAGCACACTGGGGACCGTCCTGACCTCCAGGGGGGTCCATTCCACAGTTCTTGGTTTCTCGGCCATGTGCATAAGGTTGAAGTAGCAGGGAGCTCTGTGCATATTGTGCTAACCCGCCCCGAATGCCCCTGCCCTGCTGGCACAGAGTAGTTGCCATTAAAGACCCTGTGGAGGCCCCTCAACGTACACCCACTGTCAGTCTGGTCTGGTCCTGTCCTGTCCAGGTCGGGGCTCTCGTCTGTTTGTCTCCTTAGCCAATGGGCTGATTTGAGCTGCGGTATGTAAATGAGCAGAGCCAGCAGATTTTGCATTAATTCCGACTGCAGATTAATCAGGCTGCACTAATTTAATTAAGTTGCCACATTTCCATTTATATAGACGTTTCATTTTTGAGGAGCACAGCCCAGCCGGAGGCCAGGGGTCACTTCCTGGAGGGTCTGTGCTTTTAATTAACATCCAGAGGAGGTGAGACCCCCCTATCCTTGAATTGGGATTCACAGAGTGGGAGGCTCTTGGTTTTAATGTGTAAATCCAGTAAACTGCACAGCCTAATCTATAATGGGATGGCGATGAACTGACATCCCATATCTGCTGGGACGCACTGGCATCCAAAAGCTATGGCTCAACATTGAGCCAAGCTCGGGGGCACACTGGGCATCAGTGACAGAAGAGAATGGACTGGGAACATGTGTCTTAAGACCCTGACCTACTGGGACACGGAGTGAAGATCAGAAGGAGGGCACCAGAGGGCCAGCTCAGTTTTCCACACTGTCATCTATCCATTATAAAGATTAATCCTGCTAAGGAGTGTGGGGGCATCAGGGTATGTGCCAACAGGTTTGGGCAAAAGGCAGGAGCCAGCCATGAAGTAGATTCCAGTCTATGAACAGACACACTCACTCACTCACAGTGGGCAAGTTTAGAGGGGTCCTTCCATTGACTTTGGGGGAAAAAACAGAAAATGGGAAGAAAACCAACAAGCATTTCCATTCATTTATTTAGCTGAGGCCTTTATCTAAGGTGACTTACAACACTTGAGATACAATTGGGTACATGTCTTCTTCCATGTGGAGCACAGGTGGGTGACATGCTTAGGGTCACACAGTGCCAGTGGCAGGAGTTCTTGTGAAATGAAGGCATTTTCTAAGTAAGCAGGAATCTGAGAAATTAATTCATGCATTTATTTCTAGTAGGATTACTGCAAGGGGCAGCACGGTGGCGCAGTGGGTAGCGCTGCTGCCTCACAATTAGGAGACCTGGATTCACTTCCCTGCGTGGAGTTTGCATGTTCTCCCCGTGTCTGTGTGTTTCCTCCCACAGTCCAAAGACATGCAGGTTAGGTGCAATGGCGATTCGACATTGTCCCTAGCGTGTGTTTGGTGTGTGTGTGTGTGCCCTGCGGTGGACTGGCGCCCTGCCCGGGGTTTGTTTCCTGCCTTGTGCCGTGTGTTGGCTGGGATTGGCTCCAGCAGACCCCCGTGACTCTTAGGATGTACCGAGTTGGATAATGGATGGATGGATGACTACCGCACTGCGGTGTTCACTGGATGTTCAAACTGTTCTTTATTCGGCCGCCAGTTAATCCAAAATGCTGCTGCAAGAATTATTACAAGAACTAGAAAATACGAACACATAACCCCAGTTCTAGAGTCGTTACACTGGCTCCCGGTTAAGTTTAGGGCAGATTTCAAAATCCTCCTTTTAACATATAAATGGCCGAGGTCCGGCTTACTTGTCTGAACTTATCATGACTTACAAACCTGAGCGCACATTAAGATCTCAAGATGCCAGTCTGCTTAGGATTCCAAGGATTAATAAAATAACAGTGGGAGTTACAGGACCCCCCTAAACTGTGGACTGGTCTGCCTGCTGCTATAAGAGATGCCCCTTCAGTCTCACGACTCCAGTTTAGCACACCCTGACTAGAGCTGCTGATCAACTGCACAGACTGCCTCTCTGTTGTCGGTCATTAGCACTAAAACACAATATGATAGTTCTAGTTTGTTACTGAGCCTCACCTGTTCTATTTCTATTCTCTGTGCCCACATGTGGCATTTGGTGCCACGGCCCACCTGCCAAGTTGTTTTGCCTGCCTGAGGTAAAGTCATCTCTGATGGAAGAATTGTCAGGCAGAGGGGTCCTTTCGTCAGATTGGCTAGCCCAGCTGTGGAGTGGCCAATAGGAGGAGACAGCTTGATGGCTGAGGTCTCCAGGACTCATATTATGGGATACCATCCACTGCTGAAATTTGCTCTGAACTTTTAATATTTCTATTGCACTATTATATTGTATTGAGGATGACTTGTGTGGTCTGTTCTGTGTATTGTATCAACCCCCTTTTTTTTTTGACACCCCCTGCACGTCCAGCCTACCTGGAAAAGGGGTCTCCCTTTGAACTGCTTTTAAGGTTTCTTTCATTTTTTTCCCTACAAGGGTTTTTTTTGGGAGTTTTTTCCTTGTCTTCTTAGAGAGTCAAGGCTGACAAAAAGCAGGGCCTGTTAAAGCCCATTGCGGCACCCCTTGTGTGATTTTGGGCTATACACAAATAAATGATATTGTATTTGAACCCACAGCCTCAGGGCTTGAAGTCCAAAGCTTTAACAACTGCACCGTACATGGAGAACATGCAAAACCAGGCTGAGATTTGAACCGAGGGTCCTGAGGCTGTCACCCAGCAGTGCTAACCACCGTGCCAGTCTCATGTCAAAGGTGATACTTAATAGGAGAGGAGTCATACAGAAAGGGCATTATTGTGCTGGCTGTGAAAGACACACAATTAAAAATACAATTACTAAATTAATCTCATAACAAAAAATCAAGACCATTTAACGACGTGCGGTGTTCTGCAAACAGAGATTAGGATATTAATTTAGTTTGAAGTCCAATCGATAATGGACCAAAGCTGGCGTTGACGTATTTCGCACACCTCACGTGTTACGCGTGGACTTCATGAACACCAGAAGGATTCCTGCTCCCCTAAAACCCAAATCCTGACAGATGACGGAATATAGCGTCTTACCGACTGAGCTTGTCAGGTTTTTTTTTTTTTTTACCTTGCGTTTCGTGCTTTATTCGTCTTTGGATGAAGAGGAGGGGCCAAGCATTCCGCATGGGACCCCAGCGCATTACGCAGCCGAACACGAGTAAATATTGGCGAGGCTACGACCCGCTTTTGAAATGAAATCCGCGAGCCTCTCCATCTGAAAAGTCAAGATTGCTCTGCGAGTCCGAGCCCCCCAGACACAGGATGCCCCCCGGCACCTTTGCTCCAGTAAACAGAGTCGGGCGCTCAGGCAATTACGACCGGACCGCTGGCGGCGGGGGTTTAATTGTCCGAGGTCTTATCGGTGACCTCGAGGACTACGTGTACGAAGGAGGTCTTGGGGAGGGCTTAATGTGAGGATTACTGGGGGGCAGTCTTATTAAAAATAGAAAAGCTCCAGAGCCGAGATAACAACGGCTTTGCATTATTCATGATGTTTCCTACTTTTTTATTTTTAGCATCGCGACGCGCGCCTTCTGTTTGATCTTTGCTGAAGCACTCGCGTGAGCGCGCACCGCACAGGCAGCATTTAAAGCGAGGCAGTGTGGGAAACTCGAGGCGCGCAGCACTCAAACGATCGGCCCGCTATGACCGTTAATGGAGATCATCTCCGGTTTACACTAAACGCGTCTCCACTATCTGTGCACCGCAGCTGCAAACTTGCACTGTAAAAAATGTAAAGCTTGCCCAACAAAAAAAAATCTTAGCACCAGTTTCCAATAGTTTCTTTTTAGTTTTTCAAAGTTTTCAAAGTGAACTTTATTGTCATCTCAACCATATACAAGTATACAGATAGACGAAATTGCGAAGCTCAGGGTCCACAGTGTAGCAACATGAAGTGCAAATAATAAATTAAAAATAGAATTAAAATTTAAAAACTAAAAATTAAAACACAGACAAGACAAGACATTGTGCAAAAACAAGACAAAGAAGTAGCAGCACTATTGATGTGTAAGATGTGTAATATAATAAATAAATAATAGATATAGCTAATACAGAAATGATCAGTGTGTGATAATAGTTGTTTAAGACGTGTGTAAACAATGGAGCACAAGGATATCAGGAGTGTCGAAATACTTAAAGGTCAGTATGAGAACTTAAATCAGCTTTTTTACTTATACTAGTTAGTTGGCTCAACTCTTTGTTTTTTTAGTTAAACTTACTGACAGTCAGTTGTTGGCACTAAAAAAATATTTGGTTGAGCTAACATTGGGAAGGTTTTTGTATTATGAATTGTAACTAAAAGTGAACAAAATACTTTGTGTTGTTTTAACATTTGTATTTTACTATCAAACTAAAAAAAATTAAGCTAACAGAAAACGCCATTGGAAATGAATACTGTGGGTTTTGCTATTAAACTAAAGAACTCAGTCAACACCAAACAGTTCAGGCAAGTATAGTAAACAAAATATAAGGTTTATTTTCCATTGGAGTTAGGATGGAAATGAACTGCTCGTGCTGACCCAACAAGAACAAGTGAAAAGAAGGTGACATGCCACCCTGCCATCAAGACCTCTAGTGTTCTAGCATGATGCCAAAAATGTGACATTGTAATGAAGGGTATAGCAGCTCCACTTCACACAAGCTGCTGCGGTGGTCTCCCTCCTGCAGCTTACCCGACTGGCATCACCCCTACACGACTGCTTGTACAGGGTGGTCCACATCTAATTATGCAGATCCAGATCGTCTGGATGACTTTGATTTATGCGGGGAGGATTCCAGTTCGGCGTGAAGACGATTCTTCATGTCGTCTTCTCTTCTTCTTCTCGATGGTCCGGGATTTTTTGGGTGATTTTCTATGTAATAAACTGAATACGTTATAGCGTAATGAACATTGCCTAATTAGATCTGGACCACCATATATATGGCTAGAGTACGCTTTTACATGTCCATTCGTGTTGAACGTGATCGCTATACGTTTTCTGACCAGCTCCGACTGTGGTGCATCACCAGTACATTTCACCCGTTTTTTAAATGTGGTCAATTCCTATGTGATCGTCACGCACGTTAATGCGGCAGTAAGCAGAGCTGCTTTGTTTTAGTTACAGATTCTTGGGAGAGTCCGGACTGCTGCTCTCCACCGACTTCATGTTGCTTAACACTCACTTCTTCATTAAATATGGGTTTTGATCCTATGGCTGCTGGTTGATAGACAGATAGACAGACAGACAGACAGACAGACAGATGAAAGGCATTATACGATAGATAGATAGATAGATATGAAAGGCACTATATGATAGAAAGATAGATAGATAGATAGATGTGAAAGGCACTATATGATAGATAGATAGATAGATAGATAGATAGATAGATAGATAGATATGAAAGGCACTATATAATAGATAGATAGATATGAAAGGCACTATATGATAGATAGATAGATAGATAGATAGATAGATAGATAGATAGAAAGATAGATAGATAGATAGATGTGAAAGGCACTATATGATAGATAGATAGATACATAGATAGATAGATAGATTTGAAAGGCACTATATGATAGAAAGATAGATAGATAGATGTGAAAGGCACTATATGAGATAGATAGATAGATAGATAGCAGCGTGGCTGTATAAAATAGATAGAGGAAAAGCACTACAGCAGGGTTCCCCAACTCCAGTCCTGGAGGGCCGCAGTGGCTGCAGGTTTTCATTCTAACCCTTTTCTTAATCAGTGACCTGTTTTAGCTGCTAATTAACTTCTTTTGAATTCCTTTTAATTGACTTGTTTTTCAAGATTCGTTTCCCTGGATTTCTTCATCTTTCCTCTGAATTGCTTCATTTCTTTTCTTAAATGGCACCCAAACAGAAATGAAATGTGAACTGAGCGAGCCAACAGAAGATCACCTAAACTCAGGGCCTCAAACTCCAACCAATTTCACTCCCACCAGTTGCTTAATTAGGCGCTGATTCCATGGCTTGTTGCTGCTCTCATTTTGTAATAGCAGACATGTCCGACATTGTGGATTTTCTCTTTTCTAAGAGCTCTTGTTCAAATGTTTTGTGGACCTGAGCAGATCAACATTCCTGAGACCTTCACCTTCTTTCTTTTCAGATATTGTATGATGGACACCAGTTGTTTTGGCTCATTTTGTATCTCATTATTTTCTGGCTGCTAATTAAGGAAAAAGAAACAATTAAGGGGGCCTGAGTCTTCAATAGCAAGTCAATTAAACTTAATTCAAGTGAAGCTAATTAGCAGCCAAAACAGGTCACTAATTAAAAAAAAGGGTTAGAATGAAAACCTGCAGCCATTGTGGCCCTCCAGAACCGGAGTTGGGGACCCCTGCAGTACTGTACTGTACTGTAATGTAGATGGACAGATATGGAAAAATACACGACAGATTGACAGAAAACGCACTGTATTATAAAGAGATGCATTGGTGCTACGTAAACTTGATAGATGAAAGGCACTACATTCAAAATGTGTAGTGTGTCTCATACGTGTCAGAGAGTCCCCATCCGCACACATCAACTCCGTGTGTGAGGGAGAGCGCAGTCTGAGGGGAGGTGAGCCTTGTCGCTGTGCACCTTGCGTTTCTCTCTTGTATTTGAACAGGAAATGTGCCGATTCTGAGATTTTGACTATAAAAATGATCACAATTAATTGGAATCATACAGAAACCAAATGTATAGCACAGACCAGTGGACACATTTATTTTATGTTATTATTATTAGTTTTGTTTTACTTTTCTGCCTCCCCTGACCGCACGTCCCTGATAGATACATAGATAACTGGTGCTTTGTAAACTAGATAGGTGAAAGGCACTATATGCAACACAGGCAGACTGGAAAGGTGCTATATTATAAATAGTGTCAATATTATATTTACCGTACTTAAGTAAACCAGACAGATGAAAAGCACCACACCCAACATAGACAGATACTGTAGATAGATACGATAAGCACTAAACAACAGATCATACACAGATAATTGGCACTATATAACTAGAAAAGCACCAGATAGATAGGAAAGGCGCTATATAACTCAGATTGAGGCTCACCTGACTCACTGTGGCACTGTTACTGTTTTTAAATGATAATTGTGGGGGGTTTCTACCTGCTGTTTGACCCGCTGATGAGGGTGATGTACTGGATGAGGACGTTTGCATTGGGTGGTCCGGCAGGACTGATGACTCCCCCGGTGCTGTGTGCTCTCCAGTCACTCCAAAGTGGTCTTCCTCTGAGCAGGTCATTAGGTCATTCAGTGTGGCCGAACTGGTCAGTTTGCCAAAAAAAAAAAAACAACAGACATCTCTTCAGCTAATTTAGAGGATATTTAATAATCAACTGCAGTCATCCAGCTCATCAATCAATAAGCAGATTGCCGGCCCACCCGAGTGTCTCAACAGGCCGTGAAGCATCCAAGCACATCGAATATTAAAAGGACACTTGATATTCAGGACTAATCAGCCATTCGGACATTCAGCGAGTCTATCAGCCAGCCCAGTGACACGTCGATGAGGAAGTCAATACTCGGGGCAACACGCCAAGCAAACAAGTAAGCAGCCTGAAGACCTCCTGTGAGAGCCCCTGGGCTGATCGATACGACGGTCAGCAGCACAAGCAGATGGACAAACAGCCAGGCCCTCCGTCAACTGGCCGGTGCACAATTTGCTGGTCGGCTTGCTCTCTAGCAGAAAAAAAAGAAACAGGAGCCCCTCTGCACACGTGGCTACGAGCAGCTGCTTGAAAAATATAGCGCCTTTTCTGTGACATGGAGCGGCAAAGGTGGCTGGGAAGTGGAGGTGGGATGCAGAACGGGGAGGGGTCAGACTGTCACACCCTTACCATATAAAGGGGGTATGACACTGTGGGTGACCCGTTTTCATTATTCCTTATTTGTTTTAATTTCGACCCTGCACTTAAGACAACATCCAAGCAACAATGCTAGGCAATTATATATTATATTTTATATAGCTCCTTTCATACTGACCTGGACCCAAACTACCTTATCGAGCGATTATTATTTCAGTCAAGCGAAAGAGAGGATGATTTTATATAACACCTGTAAGAGCCAATCATCCATCCATTATACAACCCGCTATATCCTAACTACAGGGTCACGGGGGGTCTGCTGGAGCCAATCCCAGGGCGCAAGGCAGGAAACAAACCCCAGGTACAGTGCCAGCCCACTGCACGGCACACACTCCAGGGACAATTTAGAATCGCCAGTGCACCTAACCTGCATGTCTTTGGACTGTGGGAGGAAACCCACGCAGACACGGGGAGGACATGCAACCTCCACACAGGGAGGACCCGGGAAGCGAACATCAAGGTCTCCTAACTGTGAGGCAGCAGCGCTACCTACTGCGCCACCATGCCCCCCTTAGAATGTCATTTTCTTTCATTTTCATAGACAATGGTATAGCCTTTTACCAAGTCAAGTCAAGTTGGGGAGCCTGCACTGGCACAGTGTGTTGCTGCGCCCACTACACGACAAAACAACTCAGGATCCCGGTTGGCAACCCCCCAGGCAGACACGCGGTCCAGTCCCACCCTCTGGAAACAACCCTCTATCTGCCACAGCCAGGTGTTACATGGGCAACCCCTTGGCCTGGTCCAGCCACTCGGGTCCCCAACAATGAGGATCTTATGAGCCAGATCACCCTCGGGGAAATGCGCCACATGGCCATAGTGCCATAACTGACGCTCCCTCACAATGCAAGTCATGTGCCACATTCGGGACTCCATGAGCAACACAAAGTCAAACCAACGGTACCCAAGGATTTTACGGTGAAACACACATGAAGGTGTCCAGTCTTCATCTCAGATCACTGGATAGCGCCCATGCCTCACGAACAGGAAGCACCAGGACTCTAAAGACTTTTGGAGATATCGGGAGCGTCACACACCCCTTTCCGGTGACCTCATGACCCCCCCATGCTCTCCCAATCCATCTACTGACTTCATATGAAGAGTCACCAGACACATGGAGGTCACTGCCAAGGTAAGTAAACCTCTCGGTGAGGTCGACACTCTCTCCCCAGACAGACATACTGCTGATGGCCGTGCCCAAGAGGTCACTAAAGGCCTGGGTGTTGGTTTCTATCAGGACCCTCACAAGCCCAGACACTCAGACCCCTCATTCAGTCTCTTGAGCACCTCAATCAGAGCCACCATTGACTCTGTGAAAATCACAGTATCGTCAGCAAAGTCAAGATCCGTGAATCTACAAATCCAACAGATACCCCACAGCCGCTGGACCCCATGACTCTGCCCACCACCCAGTCCATACAAGCGTTGAACAGAGTAGGGGC